>NW_003315214.1:0-20300 GCF_000151505.1 Trichophyton verrucosum HKI 0517 | reverse complement strand
TTTCATTAAAGCTAAAATTAAAATTAATTTATTTACAATTATACTACTAAATATATTAAATATCTCTTTTTTTACATATAGTATAATTATTATTTAGATTTATTATATTCGATAAATCTTTAATTTAAGTATACTAAATATTAAAAAAAATTACTTACTTAGTATATTTTAAAGTATAATTAATAATATTATTTATATTTTTTTAACTACTAATTTCTCTACTATATTCAATATTATTTACTCTTTTATTAATACTTATAAAAAATATATTATTATTAATATTAAAACTAAGTATAGTTAGAAGTCTATTAAAGAATTTAAAAACTATATTACTTATTCCAATATTTATATTAGTACTAGTTCTACTATAACTAAGTCTAAGAAAAATAAGTCTAAAGAGAAGGCTAAAGTTAAGAAGGAAGAAGAGAGTAATACGAGTAGTAAATATTTAATCTAATAATAGTTAGATTCTCTCTTTTATATATATTAATAATATAGCTAAGGCTACTTATTTTAATAAGCTTAAGAGCCTTGTTAATAAATATTAGTTTATTTTAATTATTAATATTAATAATATTAGCTAAAATTATTTATTTTAATAAGTTTAAGAATTTTTTTAATAAATATTAGTTTATTTTAATTATTAATATCGATAATATTAGTACTAGTTCTACTATAATTAAGTTTAAAAAAAATAAACTAGAGAGAAAGAAAAAGAGAATAATAAAGATAATAAGTATTTAATCTAATAATAATTAGATTTTCTATTCTATATATATTAATAATATCTACTAATAGTAAAGATATAAAATTTATATTACTTTATATAGAATTTTATATTTTAAGTATAAATCTAACTATTATAAAATTAATTTCTATAGATAAAGTTTTATTAATTATATTTAGACTAGTTTATACCCCCTTTTTAATAAATAAGGGGGGGGATTAGGGGCTAAATTTTTAAAAATCTCCCCCCTGAGGGGGGGGGGGGGGGGTTGGGGGGTATTAATACCCCCCTTTAGGGAGCTAAGGGGGGGGGGGATAAAAGCTCTCCCCCCACCCTATTGGGGTGGGGGCACAAGCCTACTTAATATCTAGCTAAATACTAAAAAGGTAGATAAATAAATATAGAAATAAATAATAATAATAAGCTAGAAGATAGTAGACTATTCTATAGCTATTTATTTATAGAATAATACTTATTAATTAGCTAATAGGTACCTAAGTAAAATAATTAAGGAGGTGGCGGCGGCGGCGCATCCTATATCCGATACACTGGCCAAACGCCGGCTCCAACAGTTTACCGCGGGAAGCCCCACTCTAGTTTAAGAGTTACCCCACTTGCTCCATAACTAACGGGTAGGCTGGCTGAATGTATGTATGCATGATAGAGTTGACATATATGTGCCGCTTTCGATTCTGATGTCTTCTCAACGAGAGCTGGCTGGCTCTGAAGTTTGAGTCCTGCAGTAACGACATGTCAGATTGGGCAGCCTCAGATATCAGTTCGGTTTGCGATCCCTTTGGGTCATGCATTTACTTTAACGGAGGCTTTGGCTCCGTTAAGACATGGGTCTTCTCTCCTAGATACGCAGGAAGGTGTAGAATGCAGGATGTTGGTATAAATTGACTGCATATTCCGGACGGATTTTATGACTAGCAACGGCTTGGGATTCATACCCTCACTTCCCGCAGATCAACAACCAGCATTTTCTGGTACGCGTCCATCTTCTACAGATTGGGAGCTGCTCAGGCCCTGTGTAAAAAACAGCAAACATGCATAATGACACCTTAGGTATGCCATTAACAAGATATTCTAAACAAGTGAGCTGATCCTGGAAGCAGATGCGTTAAAGGCATATTTCGATAAGGTCTATACGGACAATAATATATTGCTGGGTCTTCTGGATTCCTGCGATGATAACATGGACCATCCATCGCAATATACTGCTAGTCTCGGTTTTAAATTCAATACAGATGATTGGAAGGTGTTCACAACTTTAGTGGATGCTGGTCCTAATTTTGAACTGCGTGTTGCCGGAGGCGTATATCGTTTTGATAGTAACGCTACGGGCTTTTGGGAATTAATGGTTCATTCTGCTACGGGGAAGATATACGGTGAATTCTCTCGACTGCTAGCAATAATAATGACACTGACCTTCTCTCCTTCATAGTGGACGGAAATTTGGTGACCAGTCAAAATTTGGATAACAATGGATGGGTCACCTTCACAACTGGATCATCCGACAATTTTCGAGTTCAGTTTCAGTGTGAATTCCCGACGCAAGACCCTCAAGTCACACCGGGATTTTCAGGGGAAACCTGGAAGAGTGAAAGTGCTGGAGAAAAGAACCCCGTTACTGCTAAACGGTATTACCCCTGGGGAAATTGCCTGGAGAAGGAATGCACCAGCCAGATGATTTCAAATCCACGCACCGATGTATCGGAGGAAACTGCTGTTGCTGCATTCAATGCCCGTGAGAATGCCGCAACCGAGTCCCTGGCGATGGCCCTAGATCTAATTGGCATCAAGAAAAAACCCACAGTTCTTTCCGCCTCAGCCATAGCCGTCGACAGTGTTGATAAAGGCGATCTGCTTCTGGGAACCTTCCACCTCCTATTCACAGTAGCAGCAGCTGGAGTTGGAGCTCTATATTACCAGCTCATAGGTGGAGCAGTAGGGACAGCGGCAGGGGGTTTTTCGATTACCTTTATAACGGCTTTGAGAAATTATGGCGTCGAGGGATGCTCCCGTGGCCTCAAAGCCGACGTAAAACTCACGAAAGTGGACTTTGACAAGATGTTAGATGAAAGGATCAGGGAAATTGTTAGTGAAATGAGCCCAGAGCAGACAAGGGATCCAGACCTATCCAAAATTGTCAAGGAAAAACTCGAAACCAAGTATAGACGTCATCTACACGAGGTGCTGGACGATGGTGTCTACAAAAGATACCATTATTTCAGGAAGTTGTGGACTCGAGAGTTCAAGGAGGCCTATGCCACCGCGGTCAAGGAAAAATGCGAGGAACAAGTGCCTTCAAGCGAGGTTGAAAGCCTACTCCAGCGGTACATTGACAAGAAAATGGCGGACCAAGTATTACCGGACGATATCTTAAAGCTGGGGGAGGAGATTAAGTCTGAAGAACGCGACAGAGACAAAAAACTGAGCGAAATAACAGATCCGCCCGGTACCCCCGGATGGAGAGAAAAGGCGAAAGCTATCCAGGACGAATTCCAAAAGAAATCAAAGGGTATCCAAGATGATATCGATAGCAAGGTCAAGGATAAGACGGAGCGCGAACGGCGTTCAACGGAATCGAAGTTAAAGGAGGCGAGAGAAAAGGTGACGGAGGAGATGGACAGGCGACGAAAAGATTACGATAAAGGCCGCATTCGTAAGGAGCTTGAAGGACTGATCCCTTGAATGATCGCAGTTTGTTGTTTCAAGAAGGCTATATATCCTTCCACGGCTAAGTTGCATATATAGCTAGTCAAGTAGCACGGTGTCTTAGTTATATAGTCAATCTGTGGCTCCGCCAGTAGGTATTGACCACATATTTCATCCTTTATTTTCAAGAATGGATTTATATCTTAAGAGGGAACGCACAAATATAGGCTACGATATTCGCGAATCAAACAATAGCCGCGGGCGTGGTCCATGGCTTGGACTGGTCATCTCCTTACGACTAGCAGCTCGTTAAGCTGTCATCGATATAGATTCAGGGAATATAACTAGGTCATGTATTTACTTTTCTGGGCAAGTACTGGAAAATCAGATGTGTTTCCGAATATTTAGTTAAAATCCCGAAATCCTTTACTAATTGGAATAGGAACCCGAACATCATTATCAAGTTATAATGGCTTGACTGCCCCAGTGTTGCCCTGGTGTAGAGAATGAATTTCCAAGATCTCTCCAAGTACACCTAGCTATAGCAATCTGAATGCTTCAGCTGGGCATATTGCCGCAGAGAACCAGATCAGAGGGAAACATAAGATCGGAGACTTGGATAAACCTCTCCCCAGGAGCAAATATATTTTGGGTTGAGAAGAAGTTTAATTCAGGCAAGTCGACAGTGAATGTTGGCAAGTTAATTTCTGCCTTTATTGGGCTGATGTCTATATCGGATTTGGTAGGAGGTTGATCCGCAGATTCAAACGCAAGAGTGAACTTCATCGTGTCACCCTCAACAGTTGCAAGGGTTTTGGTTTTCTATAAGGCATCAGCAACAGGATGCAGTCCCATACAAGATATATAAGGCTTACCGTTGGGATTTCGCATGATAAAGTGATGTGTATGGTTTTATCATTCTCGATAAAGGGAAACTTGCCCGAGAATGTCCACGACCATTTATATTTTGGCTTGTCAAATGGAGCTTCATCAAAAAATTCAATGGTAAGAGGATGATCAGTACAATCGATCTTGCTGGATTCAAGGGTACAAAACCACTGGCCAATCCAAGCACTTCCACCAGAGTTCAAAAGGCCTGTAGGACGCAATTCCAGCTTCGCGCCGGCTGCTGCGGTCTTTTCGATCACACCACCGGGGAGAACGCTTTGTATCTGCTTCCATATAAACTTTTGAAAAAACACATCTCTTGAGACGATAATGGAGCCTGTGTAGTCCTTCGGGATTGGGCTGAAGTCGAAGTGGTCGTACTTCCGGCCGAATCGGGTACCTTGAGTGTTCCCTTGCGGATTCCCGCTGCCTTCGGTTTGGATAAACACGCATAGGGTCTCTTCTGCGATTACAAATTTATAAGACTTTGGGCGAAGGAGGACGGAAGTGGGATCCTTTTTGCTGGATATTTTATTGACAGCGTAGTCGACCCATGCTACGTGAGACCGGGACCCGAACCAAGTAGCGACATCTCCTTTAGCCTTTAGAAGATTTTCCAGTAGCGGATGAGGTTTGGATGTGTCGGCAGTGAAATCCCAGGTTGTGGCATCTTCATTATGGAAATGAAAGACTATATGGTGCTCGGCCTCCTCGCTGGATTTAAACTCCACAACGTCCTTGCCTGCTAAGCAGTTAATGTCAGTCTCCAGCAAAATATTTAACTGATAAACAGGGTGAACAAACATAGAACTTGTCTTCCTCAGCACTGAATGATGCAAGGGGGACGCCTATCTGTAAGAAATAGACATCTGCTGGGATCGGGGTCGTGACTGGCGGGTTAGGCTTAACAGTGCTTGTTACTGATCCAGAAAACCCCATTTTTAGAAATGCCCTTGGGTTCCCGTCTAGGTTCCCAAAGTTCAGTACTGGAGAGGACAGGGCGAAGTTGTAGTCCTCTGTAAGATCGACTCCTGGAATATATGGCTTGCTCGTAAACTTGACATTCTGGAGCAGTGGCTTCGAACCCCAGGTTTTGTCCAGGAGGTGGTTCAGCTTTTCCCGTGTATATGAAACAAGAATATCCCAGTCATCAGTTGTTATTTTACCACTGAGCTTGCCATAATACTCAGATTTACCATATTGTGTGGTCATCGCGTATAGTGAAGTGTCAATCAGTGAGCTGGAGTCCGAGTCCGGTGGTATCAGTCAGTCCACGGTACCAACTGAAGGGCGCTTGATTGCGTTTCAGTTATCGTGTTCATTATTGAGACAAGAGCTATCGATATATATATATATTAAAGCCCTTCACAAACCCTGTAGCTCATACTAAACTCTCCGTAGGGGCTCAGGGGGTGATAGTACTCGAAATCTTTGGCTTGCGCGGAGCATTTGCCATATATGGATAATGGTGATTTGGCTCATGTCTCTCCCATGTCTTTACCAAATCGGATGGAGAATGCCCTTTGCCTTGAGGTGAGGAGTGCGGGGGAACTTTGCTCGAGCAGTAGCTATATACGCAGGCCGGAATGAAATCGGGCTGCGTAAGCATGAATACTTTTGATAGGTGTAGAGCGCATCTACATACCATTCATCATCTCGGACTGAGTGTTTCCGCTTGCCTCTGACTGGGTGTTCTGGATAAATACGTAACAACTATCTCGGGCTGGCTGAATTTTTTGAGCAGACAATGCGTTATTCTCGTGCTGGCTGAACTTAATATAAAAACGCTCGCTGCAGCTCAGGGTTTATTGCATCATGCCAATGATATTGTGTCGTTTGGGGAAATATAGTTATTAGCCTTGGAGCAGCGTAACAAAGGTGTATAAGAGAAGAGAAACGGTAGGTGACATGGACGGAACAGGGGAGGAAATGAAACCAAATAAAGGACATAGAGACTGGTGGGCATTGTGAGAACAGTCTTCAGTAGCATTCGACTGCCTCTATGGAAACAATGAAACCATCAGCCTCAATAGCTTTGCCCAATTCAGATCCGCTTCCGGACTCGGACACGGTCAAGTATCCAATAGTCAACCCGCAGGTCTTTCTCTCTGTTTCCGACGATGCGCCTAGTATTGGGGGGACTATCAAAACACCCTTCGCATTTTACGTGGAGAAGTTTTCTCTAACGCATGACTTGAAATCGGAAAATGAGGAGAAGGAACCGTTTGATAGATACTGCATCTATACAGGAGAGCTCTACGGGCCAGAGCTAGCCAGTAAAGGGTGTAGCATCATCATCTCCGGAAAAGGGGGCGTTGAGAGCAATCCTGATGCATACCAAGGAGGGACATTACAAATTTTCGCAGAGCATGTTGAGGCTGCTGCGGTAGAAAAACTACATCTTGACGGTTAGCAAGCTATCGATTTCTAGATCTATGGATAGACAAGGTAACTAACCAGACACACCACAGCTGGAGGAGGCCCAGGAGCCAACCGGCAGCCAGTAACTGGAACAGATGTCGGACCTCGTGGCGGAAATGGAGGGCAAGGGGGGAGGGTGGATATTGTCTTCGGCTGTATTTTCGAGCAGGCCATTGAGCAAGGTGCCGAGCTAGTTAAAGGGCTGATGGATCCAAAGAAAAAATGGCCTACGGATTTCGAGAACAAGATTAAACTGTTCGTCGGCTTCATCACCCTGAAAGAGATCATGGCAGCCATGACAATACCGCCATCATTGAACAAGGTAGAGACTATGATGGCCACTCCGAAAGAGTCAATACAGCCAACTCTCATACAATTTCTTATTGATCTGGCAGCGCAGCGAGATAGCTTGACCAACGCCTTTGAGCAACACACCAACGTCGAAGGCGGTCCATACGGTACTGGCGGCATGGGAGACAAACAACGGGGACCGAATGGAGACACTGGCAAACCAGGAAGCCACAGTATTTACATATTGTCTGACCCGGCAAAACTATTGGAGAGTGCAGTGTGCTTCGTGCACCCGACACAGTGCCGGATGTTGTTAGATATGGCCAACCTGCTCTGGTTCTGTGGATCTCTCAACGAAAAAGCCCGCGCAGCGAACATTTATAGTCGCCTGACGCGGAGGCTGGCCTTCTTGGGAGATGAGAAGGATGGGAAGATATCCAAGACACCCCTAGCCGAAGCATATCGCAAAGCAGAGCCATCTTTGTTCATCCTCGGCGGGGCGCCTGGAGACGAACCCATTTCATTCACCCTCTTGCGTGCAGTTAAGGACGAAGCTCATGGAAATCTGCTGAGTCTCCTATCAGGGAAGACCATCTTCGGCGACGACAGGGAGAAGGTGCCACGCGGTTCGTTCGGGTTCTACCAAACGGCCATCGCCCCGTTGCTCACTAACTTGAAAGAGGTTGAAACAACCTATCGCAGGTTTTTGGGTGGTGAAATGGATGCCGAAGAGAAGAAGCAGGCAGTTCGTGACAGGCTGGCTCGGTGTGACTTCCGAAAGCGCCTGGTCCAAGATGAAATCAAAGAAAAGAAGAACGACCTCGACACGAACCTGCAACGGCTCCATCTATCAACGGAATCCATTGGTCCAGCGAAAAAAAGCCTGATGAATGCCTATAAGGCTGTTGAGAAACAAGTCAGAACAGGGGTCACCGTCTCCTGGGAGGACCTCATGTCAGCCCTGTCACAGGTGATCTTTGTGCATGGATCCGCGCCCATGGTCGCATTGCAAGGTGCAGACCTCATCCACAACGCACTAGAGAAGCTTAAATCCGATTCTAGTGTAAGTATTGACAGAAGCTTGCTGCTGCATGATGCCAAGGATATGAAGGAGTCTATCGAGGGTTTAGCCGAAGGGTATACGCTGCTCAAAGACGGCGGAGTGGACTTCGACGATCCAGCTGCAACAAAACTCCAAGTACTCGCGGAGAAGGCGGACGCTTTCTGGAGCCAATTCGAAAATATCCTGGGAAAACCTGTGCTGGAAAACCTGAGGAAGAGGTTCCATGATTATATCGGTAAGTCATATGTTGGAGGTAAAAAAAGTGTTCATATTTTGTTTGGCTGACCATCGTGCCAGCGATTGTGAAAGAGCGGAATGCTGCAGTTATTGGATATACAGAGGCAGTTCTCTTGCTGATCAAGTATCAGACAGAGCTTGACGCCCTCGCAGCTGAACGGGCAGATATCTCTCGGGAGGAGTATGACCAACTTGGGGCAGATCATCCGACTATGACAGCTTTCATGAAAAAGCTGTACACTGATGCCATCCACACCACGCAAGAATGGCTATATAAAGCGCAGCGTTCTTATCAGTTTGTCAGTCTAGACCGGGCAAACGTAGTGGGGGAGCAAATGGAAGGGTTCAAATTCTCAACGTTCAATTCGACAACGTTGATCTCGGCCAACTCAACACTCGTCACCAGGTATAATGCTTTTATTGAAAAAGCAGGCACCGAGCCTCAGACATTTAACGGTCTGAGATACGATATCGACGAGATGTATGTCGACATGATCCAAGACAGTGGAACGGACGGCATCACGCATACAATTGAAATACCAGTCTTTGATATCCATAAGCCGAATCCATTTGGCTCCATGGTCGACATTCGGTTAACCAAGGTTCGCTTCTATTTAGACGGGGCCAAGACAAAGTCTCACTTCATGGATTTGACGTTGAAGCATCAGGGCAAGGAGACGATTCTCAATAAGCAAGATGAACGGTTCGACTTTGTCCACGACCCGCTTATCACTAAGTTCAGGTATAATATCGACAACCCAATGGTCATGGGCCCAGGCACCACGGATGGGGATGTGGGATCGGTAGGAGAGGACCGGTATGCAAAGGTAGGACCTTTTACTCAGTGGACATTCCAGGTCACTACCGACAATAACCCAGGGTTAAGCCTTGGCAAAGTGTGCAAGGCCTACTTCATGTTCTGGTTTACCTATTATGAGACTATGTAGAGACAGCGAGGCTGGCCAGATTTCTCTCAAGGCCCGCGTGAGAAGAAGTGTAGCCAGTTCGCTGCATCTTGTTTACCCCCTATTTCGGTTGTCCTGAATTTGAGTTAATCCTCTGGTAGATGTGTCGAAAGCTTTCTTTTGGTTACCGTCGGTCTAGGCTCGCTCTGTTGGCTGAGGGTATCTCTGGCATCAGGTCCAGCCAGCCACAAGTGTCCTTCCAGCCTGTCTCTTTGCTTTTTACCAGTTGTCGTCGTTGTCGTTGTCGTTGTTGTCGTTGTTGTCGTCGACCCTTGTAGAAAACGGCGAGCTCCTTCGTATTTGTATTATGTAATCCTTCGAGCGAAGATCCAGCCACGTGCAAAAGCTTGGCACAATGTCAATTACGTAATGAATGTTTCCACGTGACTGAGCTTGGGCCAACCTTGTTTTGGTTATTGCATCAACGACAAAGAAGAAAAGAAGAAGCAGAGAGAAGGTCAATCAAACAAACTACAAACTACGTTCTTTGCACTGCTCGGGGGATAAGAAGCGGTGACCATGCGACATCCAGGTCTCATACACTCTCCTTGAACAGCCTGAAGCCTCTCCACGATGAATCCCAACGTCTCAGAGTCGTCTCCGCTCCTCCCACAAGCTAAACCGACCTCCCAAACCACCCCCCAAGCTGCGACCGCCCAGCGAAGCAAGTCCGTGACATTCAGCCCATCAACTAGGGGTGAGCCAGCAAGTGATGCGCAAGATGCTAGCAGCCAGCAAAAGAATCTGCATCCCAGTGCCCCTCCAGTCGTAAGGGGGCCAACCGGACAGCCTGTGCTGGCGGCGTTGAACAGCAAACTCCGACGTCGGCAAGCTCAAGAGCCATCTCTAGGAATTGTTGGCAAAGTTCCTACATTGCCGAAGATTGGCCCACAGCGAACGACAAAAACCACACAGAAACTCAAGCTACTACCGAACCCTGTGACTGGTGAAGATGATGTATGGGTCGAAGACGAGATTCCAAGAGATGTGTACTCCCAGATCACACGGATAAAAGAACCCACAGCCAGAAGAGATGCGGCAAGATTGGGTAAAGGGGATAGAGAACGACTGCCTCGGGTTACTGCGTACTGCACGGCCAATTCATACAAGTTGGAAAGCGTGATTAGGTTTCTAAAATCGAGAGCTTCAACAAGAGGCACGAATCCGAAGCTTTTCGATGAGTGCGTTTATTCACCGTACCGATATGATGACAACGATAAGACGATATCTTCTCGCCGTCGACGCAGTGAAGGTGCTGGTCACACTGGATTGACACCCATCAACGATTCTCGCCCACAGCTAGACCGTGGGTTCTCCGATAGCGAGCTGGAGGTTGAATCGCATAAGCACCAAGAGCGAGAGGATCTACTTGATATGCATGCAAGTAATGACGACCGTATCCAGTCCTTTTCGCCCCCGTCGTCGCCTCGTACGCTGATGACGACCGCTCTGTCTGACGAGCCCCTCGTCCTAGACACGGCAATTGATACTCCAGAGGTATTCCTGTTCGACTATGGAACGGTGGTAATATGGGGTATGACTGTTGAGCAAGAAACCCGGTTTCTGAACGAAGTTTCGAGGTTCGCAAACTCAGTGTTGAGTTCAGAGGACATGCAAGTTGAGAACTTCAACTTCTACTACACCCGAGACTACCAGGCTCGAATATACAACGACTTCATCTCCTTACGGGATCCACGCAGCTACATGACGAAACTTGCCATCTCCCATGCCCTCTCGCAGTCCGTCAAGACATCTCTTTTCGAAGACCTGGTCAGTGAAACTATAACGGCTACATCACCGTTGCCATCGCAGATCGCTCAGACGGGTGGTGTGAACCTTACGCGCAGGCAGATAAACATGCAGATTGGCGAACTTTTTATACTTCGCATAAACATCCATCTTCAAGGGTCTGTGCTTGATAGCCCCGAACTCATGTGGGCTGAACCTCGCCTTGATCCGATCTATCAGGCTGTGAGAAGTTATCTGGAAATGAACCAGCGGGTGGGACTGCTTACGGAGCGGCTGGATGTTATAGCTGATCTACTTGCTGTTCTCAAGGATCAGTCAAGTCATAGACATGGGGAGTACCTTGAATGGATCGGTATGTTCTCCCATTGTTACTGTTCATTAGGTAGGGATGCTAACGTAACAAAAAAAAAATAGTTATCGTTCTAATTGGTGCCGAAATCCTCATCGCAGCGATAAATATCGTTGTCGACCTCTACGCTGGCTTAGATTAGCTGCCTAATCCTTGGCCTTTGTCTACAAGAGCTATCTGCTTACGGCTCGCTCTGAGGTAGGCTCTGAAAAAGCCGAATTATCTACTTTGTGATTAATATAGAGATACCAGTTGTTTCCGTCGCAAGATTCCCCGATGAGTTGGCGTTTTGATTTGCTTTGCTTTGCTCTGCCTTCCTCCTCTTTTCCTCCTTGAGCAAGAATGTGTCACTACCTCTTCTTTATCTCTTTAATGTTCTCCTGTTGATGTCTTTTCTCTATCGTGTCTATCTCCGTGTCTATCTCCTTGCAGTGCCTTGGCCCCTTGTCTACGTCATACATAACGCGTTAGGGTTGTAAATAAGCGATTTAGAGGTATGTGCATATACGGGTGCCACCAGCCTCGACCTCTACCTACTTACTCTCTATCCATCGCTTCTTCCTATACACTCTTTTGTCTCTCGCCTCCCCTTGTAAATACTGATATCAGGTCCTGACATCTACTCTCTCTCCCATATCCCACAGAAGCAACGACAACCTCGGTAGGATCAGCTTAGTCATCGTATCTGGAAAAATAATAATCCTCTCCGCAGTAATACGCTGACTAAGCATCCAATTATCGCGCCTTTTTAATGTCAAGGAAAAACTTGATATATCAAAAAGTGTCAACAGACAGATATAAATCCCCGGAATCAATATGGAAAACAAGATGTACAGCATGCCCAAGTGCAAGGGAGCGGCTCTCCTGATCCGCAAACAGCGATCCAAAGCTCACTGGCACCATCCGCTGTAACGTTGCCCTCTCCGGCAGTCCCAATGGCAATCCTCTCTCTTGTCTCATCAAGTAGCGGCATCGCATCGAGCAATGCCCCCCCTTTTGAGGGACCCATGGGCTACTCTTTTTTTTTTACCCTTTCCCGCTGGAGGGATCTTGTTCCAAAAAAAGCAGCTCGAGGAGAGACAAATCTTAAGGGATTCGACTGGCGTTTGTCTCGGATTAAGCTTGGTGCAGCCAATGGGAGTCTGGAGCTAGCCGGCAAAACTCAGCGTACCCTCGTATTCACTTGGATCTGGGGTCCCTTGATCTTTGACGATTCGATCGTTGAGGGAGGAGGGAGGAAGAAGAGCATTATTTGCCGTCAAAGTCCACCGTCTTTGCCTGGCTCCAGTGACGTGGCGCTGAGCTCGCGAGCACTTCGCATTATCTAACAGATTGTCTTACTTCTTAAGCTTTTGGCGCTTGCAATGCAACCTGAAAATAGAATGAATGACAAGAAACGTTCGCTCTAGTGTTGATACACTCGCTTGCTGGTAAAGTGAGATGGAAGTGAGTTCGGCGGCGTATATAAAGGGACAAGGGACTCGCCTCTGGGCCCTTGATATCCTCCTTCACCGCCGCAAACAACCTCCAATTCTCTCGCTACCAACAGGACGAATATCAAACCAGAACACTCGTTTACTTTTCTATACTTGATACCACCAAAATTCTTTACGATGCATTTCTCTAGCTGTGTGCTCGTCTCGGCTTTGGCCATGGTTGCCAATGTTGCTACCGCCTCTCCTCCACCGCTCCAGCAGCTGAGCCGTCCCGCCCTCAAGGACTCGACCATCTTCCGCTCTACTGTCTATTGCGCTGATTGCCCCGAGGGAAACTGCTACAAGTGCACTCTCGGCCATAACAACACCCTCATCGCCAACACCGGCGGCATGGCATACCTCCGCGCTCTTGTGGGTTTCCAGCTCCCCGTTCCAGCCAAGAAGGTCAAGAAGTGCACCGTTCAGTTCCCCGCCTTCGTCAAGTTGATGGAAGCCCCTATCAATATCACTGTCTCAGAAGCCAAGTCCAACGACTGGGACGAGGACACCGTCACTGGGGAGAACGCTCCCGAGACCGGTGAACCTTTCAGCACCTCCCAAGTCCCGGCTCTGACCAACCCACCTGCTCTCGATGCCACCGAGGCCTGCAAGAATGCTGCTGAGAACGGCGACTTCTCCATCTACGTTGGCGCTCAGTTCGGTCGTTTCGAGATCTGGTCCAAGGATTCTGGCAACCCAGCCATTCTTCACACTTACTACAAGTGATTTCTTTCAAGCTTTTCTTCGTGGTTACCTTCAATAACACCACCACCATTGTACTTTCCTTTCCTTCCTTTATGACTGTACATAACGACATGGCTTGAGCGTTGGGGACTACCACGGACAAACACGGAGTTAGAGAGTCGCTAGCAAGCTTGCATTAATCGATAATAATCTACAACCTGAATTCAAGATACGTTTATCATGCAAGTCATTCATCTCATATGGCCCTTTCTCTTCCATATCTTCCTCCGACTGTTTGGAAGAAAGGGGTAAATAAGTTTTTCGCGTGGCAACGGCGGCTACCAAATAAATATTTTGCTCAAACGCTTCCACCCCAAAGTCAATGATGTCAAAACAAAAACCGTGAAAATTGCCACTGGTGTTTCTGCCTATAAAAATACTTTCAGTACTGCAGACCCCCAAGATGCTACTATTTTTACAGCTAACACGTGTTTAACAGCGTACGAACTAGGTAACGACAATCGCTGCTAATATCAACGTGGCTAAGCTGCAAGATGGTCGGCATCAGGCGGGAGAACTCCCGGCCTGGAGATCCAAACTTTATCAAAAGTAAGTATTTTTGCGCAAGTAGTCATAATACCTGCTAACTATCAGTGTAGGTACAAAAGAACTCCCCAGTATTGAAGCATGGTTTGCGCAAAAGGAGAAGTTCCGCGCAGTCGGTCATGGATTTCCGATGGGGATGCCCCAGATGCAGAACTGCAGCCCCGAGCTTGACCAGCTATTTCAGGAGACACTAAAGCCGAAGATCACGAGCATACTGGGTAAATTCAGTATTGACTACTCATCTATTCGTCTGGATGACTGGCGCTCAAAGGGGACCGGCGAGGTGCAGCACACGATCCTAGTGTCTTCGGATGATACCAACACAACCAAGTGGAAAACAGCAGCAGAGGAAATACTTAGAGTATTTCGCCATGAGCTGCCTCTCGACTTCACCGGAGATGCCCAAGTAGAATTACAGAACAAGCAGCTCATGAATACTGACGTCTCTCGCGCCCTGCCTAATGAACCTGCCCTTATTAAGTGTCTTGAAGATACCAGGGAGGAGATCATGGAGACGGTCATGGACAGTTTGAAGGACTGCTGGTCGTCGATAGGATATCATATGCGGGTTCCCCTTGGGTCTTCTCTAGATATGCAAGGATGTGCTACTGTAATGGTATATTGCCGTTTTGGAAGCCGTGGTGATTTTAAAACGGCAGAGGATCGCATCCTGAAAGTCCTAGACAAATCCCCCATGGATATCCACGTGGAAATCGCCCCGGGAGAGGTATTCCTTGCCCGAAATGCTGACGGACCCAGGTTTCTTTCCGATATACCTGCCTCTCCTATTAACGGTGCGTCTATCAGTGTTCGGGGCAACAACACAGAACCCGGCTCACTCGGTGGATGGGTATGGCTCCACATACCCCGTAGAGATATGCGTGTACGCTGCGTCTTGACCTGCTACCACGTCGTCAGATCTCCAAATGAAACTATTGCAGCTCACACAGACGTTCACGGTGTCGTCCCTGACGATCGTCGGGGTCATATTGTGGCTGAATACCCTGCATCATGCGACGGACAACACACGCTAGACATCCTCGCCAGCCTCCCGAAGCATAAAGCTAATTCACTTGAAGTGCGCTCTCAATATAGAGACCTCTACAATCGCATGATCAACCCAGCCATAGGAAAAGTCACTCTTGCGTCTGGAAATCGGATAAGCGACAACTCCAGAGTGGACTGGGCTTTGATTACTTCCCCTTCCACGTTCAGACCGAATAAGCTTCCACCCAGCCCCAGCAAACAGGATACCTTCAGTCTTTCTCTCTGTGGAGCTTTTGCAATGAACCCTGACAGTTGGGTGATGAGCTTTGGGGACGTAGAGCTTGGAGACTGGGTATCTAAATACGGACGTACATCGGGCACCACCTATGGCAAGATCAACCACCTGCGTCGGGAGGTCAGGTGGCCCTCTGGTGAGCGGACATATGAGATGGAAGTTATTTCGTCGAACGGCGAATTTTCACGGCCGGGGGATTCAGGTTCGATGGTGGTTAATTCTAGGGGTGAATTCGTTGGCCTGGTTTTGGCCACGGATAGCTCAACCCCGTTTGGAGTCACTTATATTACCCCCATCAGCCATATACTCAGGGATATCAATAAGATGACTGATGGCGGTTTTCTGACCTTGAGACCTGATGACTATGGCTGGTTTACTAGTGTATAAATCCTGGTTTTTGGCGTTTACCGTATAGTTATGTGGCTCATGCTAAGGCCGTTTTGAGGGTGTTTGGATGGAACATTTTATGATTGATTCCATGAGCGAAGACAACTGATACAGAATGAGCATTTGTATATCCGCACAGAAGGTGTTGGGAGGTAAAACCATTATATATATTATACAGCCTCAATGATACACCAAATAATACTGTTGGTCAAATACGCTTGCAGCAAACGCTTTGTAGAAACAAATCAAGCAAAGGGTAATAATGATTAGCAACTGCAGTGCTAAGTTCCTATTAACAGTAGATAGAAAAGGGAAGAAAACATAGAAAAGGTATCCCAAGAATGTAGTATGTACAGATCCAGTTCGTCACGCCGTATATTGTCCAGAAGTATCAGAAGAAAAGAAAAAAAAAAGAAGGTTATTTGGTGCTGCCGGGTTAAACGGCATCGTGCACACTGTTCGAAGGGTTGAGCTCTAGATAGCTGTGTCGCTTTGAAGAGGTAGATACTGAGACCTTGTGGCTATGGGTTGAGTTAGGCCAGGAGTATTGCTTTGAAGAGGCATCGGAGCTGCCGCCCTTTTCGAGCTTTCGGCTGTTGGAAGTAGAGAATAGCCCCTTGATCGAGGATGCGATGGACTTGGGCAAGTGGCGGTCAAGGAATGCAGGGAGGAGCAATAAACATCCACAGAAGATTCCAACGTTGGCTTCGATGACACTGTATAACTGTCAGACAGGGATGGACACTTATGGTGCAAGAAGAAGGTATGACTTACGCCCAGACAGCCAGCCGAGAAATATTCCACGTAGCATCAGGATTGCTTTGCAGAATAGGGGTTTCCGCGAGTCGAACCAAACTAGCAGCTACAGCACTGTAGGGTATATGTTAGATTGGTGGTAAACGTTGAATAGCCGTTGGAGGGTATACGTACAAAATACCCAGGCCGAATACGCCGAGAAGCTTGATTTTGCGGCGTAGTTTCATATGCAGGTTCCAGACTGGGTATATTGGCAGGATAAGCACATATAAGTCGGTTGTTGAGCTGAGGGCACCGGATAGATATGGAAGAATGGTGGGATTGATGCATCTGCCGGGGATGGCAATGTTCCATGCGCGTGCAACGGGGGAACACGAGAAGATGGTTGCAAAGAGGATTGCAACGTGGGTAACAGCCACGAAGACGATGCCGAAGGTGATCAGAATGTTTGATAGCGTCTGGGGTGAGAAGACACGTCGGTAGAAGAAAAGGAATGTGAGCTTGATCGTTGCGGTCAGGATCAAGTAGACGTATTGCGCAAAGGTGAACCACTGCTTTATGTTAGAAAGAGCTCGTTCGTCATGCCGATAGGGGTATAACTATATCATACTTTCAAAGCATATGGAACCCAGAGTGGTGGAGTATCCCATAAATGCCGCCCAATGCCCAGAGTATATGCTTGAAATGTATCAGCAAATATAATCTTTTTCAACGAGACGGCTTCCGGACTTACATTTTATCATCAACCCGGAGAATGCGACAGTCAACACCTGTATTCATGTTTTAGTCTTGAAGTCAAGGAGGGTATTTGGATATGGCCGCCTACAAATGAAGCCAGACAGAAATCTATAGAAGCATATGTTAGTTTTATGTCCCGAATATGTAGATATAGATTCACGCACAGTCATCTGCCCCCATCTTTGTACGGGTGACGATTGTACGGGTGTAAACCCGCATGGCAGCCGCCGCAGTAGCCAGAGTGAGGCATACTGTATGAAGGGCGATATTGCCGGAGCGCTGGCTCGGAGGGTCGATGATATTAGGCGTGACACCTGGAGGAGGAGGGATAGCTCCAAGCCACTGGGTCGCCATGGTATGTCTTCGATTGCCTCGAAGCTCAGTCTGATACCCTTCTAGGCGTCGAGGTTGGCTGGAAGGACAGAGCTGAGTCTTGTAGGATGAGCAGACAGAGGAAGGCCGGCTAGATGAAGAGGAGGGAAACCGAGACCAGACTCGGCGAGGAAAGATAATATACGTGCGCTTGAGGCTTCGTCCTCCTGCAGGTCATATCATGCCGGGGGGGAAGAGAATGATAAGCTACTGGAGGGAGGGCCATCCCAGCCAGCACCTCATCTCCCCTGGTCCGCTGGCTGGTCTCATGCATAGATTCTGTCCTCCCCCCCCAAGCTCATCGTCGCCTCCCTGTGTAAAGACTGGCCCGGACGAAGCAAAGCAACGCCTCTTAGGGTTCCTCTGGTTCGTCGGACCGAGCAAAAGCGCCCTTTGGCTGCAGCACAGTATCCCAAGAAGCTCGTCTGACTGACAACTGGTCTGGGGACCCTGGCCTGAAGAATCCTTCCAGCAATTCTCCAGCCGTCTGCCACCCTCGATTCCCTCAATCAGGTCGTTCGCTGTCCTCACGGAACATGCAAGCACCTTCAAGTGGAGTTCTCCAGCTGGGACGCAGCTCGTATCCCAGCAGCCGTGGTTTGCTGGGGCCATAATTTCCTTTTGCCAGCCTTGGGCCACCAGCCTAAAGGTTGATTTATTTGGATGCACATCAGGGACTCTGCAGATCGGCAGACGCAGAGCGAGGGCCAGCGTGTGCCCTCCCAGAGAGACCAGGCAGCTCCATCGAGTGAGTTACACCAAGGACGAGGCCGGTCGAAGCTGATATCACATCCTCATTCGTGGCCGGCAACTAACTTGTGAGCTTAAGGCCAGAAGGCTGCAACCCTCTCGCCCGCCAGCCGATCGTGGGGTCTCCAACCGTGCTAGATATCGAGTCAAGAGAGATCTCTCGATGGCCACCAGGTTCTCTGTACGGAGTATGTAGGCGTTGGGTATCTAGATGTTGGTTAGCCAGCGCACCGCCAGAGGAGTCAGCGGTTGTGATACCAACGTCGTTCCACGAACCAGGGATAACAACATCCGTTAAGTAGTCAGCCCAGAGCCCGTAGCCACCGGCCATCCATGCGCCGGCCAGGATCGAAGCCGATGCAGGGCATCCATTATTACGGCCTCGCCCTCATCCCTTGCGAAGATTCAAAAAAAAAAGGCCCGTCCGGAGTCGTGGGATCCGGAGCGCGAAGACGCAAAGGCTGCAAGCCTGCCCGGGACCGACTCGGTAGTAAAAGAGCCAGACGAGGCCGCGAGCGCTCAACAAAAGGCCAGCAGCAGCAGCAGCTTTCTCCGTCTCTGCTCGCTAACTAAATTAGTTTCTCCCGCGCGCTGCTCTTTGTGCGCGATTTGCTCTGGCTGCTCGAGATGGCCGTCTTCGAGACGCAGAGCCTCGTGGCGGCGGCAGCGGCTTTGCTGCTAGCGGTAGTTATCTACATCCGCCCATAGTTACATGTTATACTCATGCGAATACAACAGCTGGCTAACGTGGTGGTGATAGTATCCCGTCTGCAAGATCGTCTACAACCTGTACTTCCACCCGCTGGCGAAGATCCCCGGGCCGCGGGCGTGGGCAGCAACCCGTCTTCCCTACTGCCGAGCGCTCATTCAGGGGACGATAGTACACGACTTTGAGAAACTACACCAGATATACGGGCCGGTTGTGCGTACGGCGCCGGATGAGGTCACCTTTGCGCATGGAGATGCGTACAACGACATCTTCCGGGTCCGTCAGGGTCATAAACAGTTCCTCAAGGACCCCGTCTGGTGGGCGAGGCAGAAGGGCCAGCCGGACTCCATACTCAGCGCGATCAGGCCGGAAAACCATGCTCGGATTCGAAAGATACTGGCTCCCGGGTTCACTACTCGTGCGCTGAAGGCACAGGAGCCGCTGGTTCAGAAATACGTCAATCTTCTTATCCAGCGAATGCACGACAAGGCGAGCGAGGTCGAGGACGGCAAAAAGGGGGCCGAGTTTGATATCGGGCCCTGGTTCAACTTTACCACCTTTGATATCTTTGGAGAACTCGGCTTTGGAGAGTCGTTTGACTGCCTCGAGAATTCCCGGTACCATCCATGGATTGCGCTGCTTTTCAGCAGTGTCAAGGCGGCTGCATTTATATCTGCTGCCAAATTCTTCCCGCTGATCACCTTAATGCTCATGAAATGTATACCCGAGTCCCTCAAGAAGGTGCAGAGGGATCACTTCCAGCAGATTGTAGATAAGGTCGACCGGCGTCTCAGCTGGGAACTGGACCGTCCGGATTTCATGTCTCATGTTATCAAGTCCGACGGAACCACGAAGATGCCGATTGGGGAGATCTATGCCACCTTCATGGTGATGACTACTGCCGGAAGCGAGACGACTGCAACCACACTCAGTGGGACGATGAATCACCTTGTTTCCCAGCCGGACGCCCTTGCAAAGCTCACCAAGGAGGTTCGCAGTGCATTCCAGAGCGAGAGTGACATGACCCTGGATGCCCTCCATGACCTCCCGTACCTCGACGCCGTACTTCGGGAGGGCCTCCGAACCTGTCCACCCGTTCCATGGATGCTGCCCAGAGTTGTCCCGCGTGGAGGTGACACTGTCTGTGGAACCTGGTTACCCGAGGGTGTAAGTTCTTCTCTATTCCGTTC
>NW_003315213.1:0-14971 GCF_000151505.1 Trichophyton verrucosum HKI 0517 | reverse complement strand
GGCTGATGGCAAGATAGTTTAGTTTCCCCCAAGGCGAAGACGAAGGAGACGAGGTCGCCCGAAGCTAAAAATCCAGCCCCTGAAGGGTCTTGGGTTGCCTGCCAGTTCTATATCCACGATTCCGGGTTCCTTTTTCCTTTTTCCCCCAAGCCAACACAAGAAGACTCTGGAAGTGCGAAGATAGATCCGGGAAGTCGGGCAGCGGCCTTCATCCAGCCTTCTGGGGACAGGAGAGGCGCTTTAACTATCGTCGAGCCCCAGGGATGGAGCGGGATGCCCCCATGATTGGCCTTGTTAGAGCGCCACTGTCGACTTGGGGGGGAACTCCTCTTCGTTCTCAGCTAGGGACGAGGGATGGGATGGGAAGTTTTAGCTGCATCTTGCAGGCTTCGACAGCAGATGACGACTCAAGCCGAATTTACTCCGACTAATATATGCAGCAGAGATGTCGAATACAGAGTGTTACATAGGTTAATATGCTAGTTAGCATGCACCGATAGTCGTGGTGAATATGCTGTATTGTTGGCTGTTGGCGTTGGTTAGTTGACCTCGGTCAAAACGTCCTCATCCCATAGTCTTGCCCCCCCCCCCTCCCGGTAAAGACGATATGCAGATACAATCACGATAGATATATTTTGGGCCTGGAAGAAAAGCCGGTTCAAGCCAAAATTCGAACAACTGGATCAGCATGGTGATGGCTGAGTTTGATTCCAGAGTTGTGTCGCGTCAGAAGCCTGAAGACTCGCAAAGCCAGAAAGGTCGAAGATAGACTCCGTATAAAAAAGGAACGAGCGTGATACTACCCCCAAAGCAATAATAGCACAAGCCATTCGGATAGGGACACCCCGGAAACAACGAATAAGGTCCCCAGGTCCAGCCGTTGATCCCTATCTCTGGCTCAAGTGCTTAGCTGTTGCAGGCGGCATGTCGACCTTGTCCTGCAGTGTTGGTACGTCGGGCATATATTATTGTTATTGGCCAGCAAGACAACTCTTCAATGTGTCTTTGATGGCTACCCGTTTCCCGATTTGTCGTTAGCACACTCCGTACGGCCATCAGGCTTCGTTATCCCATCTCGCAGCCCGGTCCAGAGTCTGAGCTGTACAACTCAAAATTCGCTCTACCGTCAGCCTCAAGAAGGGGGAGAAAAAAAAAAAATTTAAAACCACAAGCCTTTCTCGAGAAAGGAGGGGCTTGCTTCAGGTCTAGTGATGGCGCTAGAAAAGTGATACCGGATGCGTTAGCAGGGGTGACTTTGCGAGACACGACTTGTAATTATGCCAGTGCGTTCATAGAAGAAATTCAGGGATGGACGTATCCATCCCAAGCTCATCAAGCCAGGTGAGAAAGCTTTCGCCAGTTCCAATAGAGATGCCATTGGTCAAATCATTGCCAAACGGCTCAGGTTGTAACACTGGAGCCCCCAAGTCGTAGGGCTTAGTATTTTTCACCGCGGTATCGGCGTCTCCTCCTGGGGTAGCACTGGTCGTAGTTTGCGGGATCTCAGATGGGACAGCTAGTTCAGTGACTTCCTGCCGAGCTCCTATTCGTCGCTGACAAGCACCAGGCTGATAGTTGAGAGTATCGTCTAGAAGCTTATTGATAGCTTTACTAACCTCCACACAAGTGTTATGAGTGGCATTAACTGGCAGGTCAGTACATTCGAACCATGAAACTATCATGCTAAGGTTGCGAACGACTTCTGACCGGGGTGCGCTAGATGACAAAGGGGTCTCGGTGACCGTGCATCGATGCAGCTCAATTGCGAGGACACCCGCCGTCGGCAGAGCATAGAGTAGAAACTATTCGCAAGGTTCCTATATATTAACATCCCCCTTTACATTCTATACAGCCGTGGGTAACCTGGATGATTAGATGAACTTACCACCCAAGCAAAGTCTTTCCAAACTTTGTTACCCTTCTTCTCCCCCTGTTTAGTGAAGTCTATCACAGCAGAAACGGCTTGCATCGAGCTGTCAAGAAGGTCCCTTATTGAGCCCTGCTTTTCTCGACAGCGTATGCGTTCAATCTGAAACATTGTATGTATGCACTCAAGGTAAATCACAAGGCTTACAATGCACGTAACCGAGTCAAGCGTTTCCCAGCAGTTGGTTCGATAGTGGAACCAACCGGGAACCCCATCCAACATCCGCTTGCACTCTTGGTACGTTTCCCTAAATAGCTGCATGTTAAACCTATTATCACTCTGGAAATAAACATGACGCTAGGCAGACGGCTTACTGCAGGTCATGAGAGAAATTGGCCCCTTTTCGACCAAGAGACAGCCTCAATACTTTCTCCCGAAAGATTGAGGAGAAATAACGCATCCTGATGGCGGTTACTGGGCGTATTTTACCGTTTGACGTTCCTTCAGAGCCCCAGCCGTCGTGCGTAAGTTTCTGTAAAACCCTGTCAAGCTCATCGCCTTGAAGAAAAAGCTCGTCATCATCAATGTCGAGAGGAAGGGATGCATCACAATAGTGATATGGAAGGCGTGGGGGCCGCCCTAAAAATGTGGCTATATTCTTATCTGTTCGATATGTTGCTGCAACCAGTCTCTTTCGAACTTCTGAAAGGAAAAAAGGTACGTCCGAATCTGGGTTTTTGTGACGATGAAGACCCATCCCATATATATCGGTGACCAGGTCGCCTAGAACTGCGTATACATGGTGGCCTAACTGCTCAGTAAACGATTCTCAGGTAAAAATGTTGGGGGGGGGGGGGGGTGTTAGTATGAAGGGAATATAATTACTCGTTTCTCCCAGGACATCTGACGATAGCATTGCATAAGTGTACTGTAGCCAAACCATTATGTCGTTGCAGTTGTCATAGCGTTTGCATAGTTGCGAACAGCTATTACATGCAGCAGCCATCTCCTTTGCAAACGCTTCTCTGTTGGGAACTTCGTCCTCAGGAGGGTAAGGTGTTGCCGTAAGAAGATGGTCGGAAATAGCGCTCAGCCCAGCTAAGGAAAACATTACTCCAACAAACTCCCATCGTATGTTCTCTCCAGAGAACAGAGAACAAAAGCCTTCCAGCGATGGAGTACCGGTGACTTGCAGTGGACGAGCCGTGTTCTGAGTTATCTTCGCGTACAGTTCACGCTGCCGTGACTTTTGAAGCCACCCACCAGCATCAAAGTAGGCCCTAGTGGCCCTTATAGGAGCAATAATGAGCTGCATTGGAATAATAGTGAGGTTGCATCTTTCGTAGAAAGAAATAATCAGCTTCTCGTAAAGTTCGAAGGCGGAAAGCAGTCGAGCCAGATTGATTTCCGTATATGCTGCATCATAGCCCCATTGTCCTAGATCTACTTGTGGCGAGAGGACAGAGCAGCTGGAGAATCCAGATGGAGTGTCCTGAAAGACGGAGAGAAAGCTGGTTGAGCCGAGGTAGGCATTCTGAATGGTGGTCCCACCATCTGCTTTCTCCTCTGAGGAAGCTGGGTATTTGACAAGGATATTATCGACATCAGAGCTACGCCGCCCCGAGACAGATGCCCTAACAACACTAGAGGTTTGTGGCTTGGTGACTCGATTCCGGTCCTTAACCCGAGTCAAAGGGGCCTCATGGTAGTAGCACTAGCGATCCAGTTAATATCAAGGAGTAATCCGCTAAAAAAAAAAAAGAAAAAAAAAATCCCAGACATATTCCGGAGTACCTTTTCAGATATCCCTTTCTTCACGCACCGCTGACAGATGGGCATTACATGGTCACATCTGACTTTTGAAATTCGGCATGGCTCACACGACGTCGGCTTGCCATTCTTCCGGAACATGTTGACGCGGGAGGTCCGATCCGCCGCATTTGTTGGGGCAGCGGGTGAGGCTTCCATCTGTTCCGCCGTCAGTTCCTCCGCCTAAGTGGACTGTTAGTTAGCTACCTTGAGCGAAGGTGCAGAATTTCTCCTTCGTGTCCGCGTTGGCATCCATCTCCGGAGTACTTACACAAGGGCCGGGGTTATCGCTCTTTTTATCGGCTGTCACCAAAAAAAGAAACGGCAAGCCATATCACGTGCTGATTATATAAGGTGCGCCCTGGCTTGGCGTCTATTTTATCTAATCTAATCAATCTTGGGACTTGGCAGTCTTCTTCACGGTCACGAACAAGCAGCACTGTGACAACGTCTAGGTGACCATGATGGACGTACACAGTGCATCGATGTGATATGATATTCGGTCCTCTACTGATTGCATTTCATGATACATTAACCGCACCCTGTTGGCGGAGCTCAGGGTGATCAATATGCACACCGCGGAGACTTTTTCGGAGCGTTATGCAGCCCCTTGCATCCCGGTCTTTGATGATGTCAGACAACGAATTTGGTTTCGAGGCACCTTGAGGGCATAACTAAACGCCATAATACCCAAAATGTTCGACAGAAACTGAGAGGCCGCAACGTATACAATAGTGCTGCGAATGTCTCATTACCCAGAGATATTATTGTGCTTACACGAGTCAGCTCATGGGGAGAGTTGGCGTCAGTTGTGGGTGATTTTTAGCCTCTAAGGGGCAGGTACACAAGGTTGGAGCCGCACTTTATGTGCTCAAAAGCCCCATAATCTAAGCCATCCGGTCGAGAATAAAACACCCAAGAGAATTAAAAATAGTGCTCGGAGACAATTTGAAAATGTCTCCGGGGTTATTGACGGATGGTGAAAGGGATGAGTCTGGGGTATAAAAGGACCTTGGAGCATCGCTGTGCCCTGGACTTTTCTCAAGACATCAGACATCCCCTAGCCAAACAGTTACCCTCCTCACAGAGCATTGAATACCTGGTATTCATCCCTTATCAACATTACCTGAGCCATCAATCATGAGTAGAGACCATCACCATCACCATCACCATCATCACCACGGCCACGGGCATGGCCCCAGCCATACCCAGGTCAATGGAGAATACTGGAGGTACGGCCCCATTATCCCTCTACTAGCTGATGCTAGGACACTGAGAAATCTTTAGTTCCGCTGCTTCGACTGTGTTCAATACCGAATGGGTCATCTCCTGCCAAAAGAAGATCCGCGAGCACCTCCAGGAGAACCTGGCCTGGTTCGATGCCCATCCCCCAACTGATGGTCAGTTGAAAGGTAAAATGATGGACTATGCGTGCGGTGAAGGATATATCTCACGGGTAAGCAATAGCTGCTCTTCAAGTGCTCATCTATTATCTCAACTAACCAACGCACAGTTCTTCACCCCTTATTTCTCCAAATGTATCGGTGTCGACGAGGCCGCAGGCATGGTTGACAAGTTCAACCAGACAGCTCGCCAGGAGAAACTGCCAGAGACTCAGATATACGCTGTTAAGGGAAATCTGACTGAAGCCGAAGGCACACCCTCCATTGCTGGAGAGGAATTCTTCAACTTCGACCTTATCATCATCGTCCACGCGCTGCATCACATCGATGACCCGCAGAAGCTGATTAATAGGTTCACTGAACGTCTTAGACCAGGCGGTATTGTTGTTGTTGCCGATTGGGAGAAGACAGGAAAGGACGTTCATCCCGCGGACATTAATCATCCTGCCGCGCACACGGTGTCTCATAGTGGGTTTACCGAGAAGGAGATGCATGAGTTTTTCAAGAATGCAGGCTGCAAGGAGAGCGAGTATACGGTGATGAAAGAGGAGATGACCGTTCCCGAGGCCTGGGGCGGGAAGAAGACTCTCTTCTTTGCAAAGGGGAGAAAGTGATTTCCTGTTCATGTCTTAGACTAGATGGTGGCTGTTTGCCTTGGTATCTTCTAGACATCGCTCAAATATAGACTGGAATCAGTATTCGGATTTTTTAAACGGAAGAAAGGAGAGAGCCGTCGACACATGCCAACGTTAACATGATCATGTATGTAGCTGTAGTGGTTGGACGTATAGATATCTGGAATAGTGACCTGATCATGAGCCCACACGAGTCGTGTTAAACCAGAGGGAAGTAGGCAGGTCTAGAACTGTTATCGTAGTAATAATATAGTAAATTATAGAGTCTGCCAACTCCAAGATTCGTATTAGCGATAATTAGCCTGGATTCCAAATATACTTAAGATAAATATAAAGATTGAAAAGCATAGATCTAGACATTTATCCCCATATTTAAACGCTTGTCCGGAAATCAAGATCAGGTATACCTAGATCCTTTGAGAAGATGACGGGTGTGTCTGAGGACCTTTGGCAGATTTCGCCAAGGGGCAAAGTTCACCTTCAGAGGAAGCGAAGAAATGCGAGGCTTTATACAAGGCTTCGTACGGATGGGAGGATCATGTTAGTAGCACTGCATAAATAACTAATTAGTTTGTCGGACCAATTGTCAGGGTTCGAAAGGTAAACAAATAAGCTGAGTTTGGTGATCGGAGAATTAACACTGAGTAATATGACCCAGCTTCCCCATTTTGCCAGGACAAGGATACTGTAATCCTAGATAAATACCGGCTATTAATAGTCGGACAGTGGAATCACTTAAGGGAGGTGTGGCAGGGGGTCATTGTGAAAAAGAAAAGACATCTTTCTATCGGGCAAAAAGAAGGTATCATTAAGGCTATAAGTGGCTAACGATCGTTCGTTCGTTCGGGCCGTGCCCAGCTACCGTCAGATGTGGGTGGGTTGAAAGGTTCCTCCCGGTCATGTAACATATAACTAGCTTGTTGATAAAAGAAAAACAGGCTGAAACAGCAAGCAAGTTTAGAGGCTCATTAACACGTGCAAAATAGTAAAAGAAGACTCGCTGTAAATGTAAAAAGATGCTAGGGAGATGGGTCCTGAAAGTATAAGTGGCATAAATAGAAATGCGCATTTTGTGGATTTTGCCATGAGACGGTGCTCAGGGGGTTAAGGGGGGGCATCGGCCTATTCAAGCATGTGGCCCATCTTCCCGATCTATGTACATTATGTTAGTAGCGCATTGAGATACAGGAGGCTGGAATCAGTCGAGAAATTTTGACGGACCTTGGTTCGAAGATATCCCTCGATCTCAACACTTTTGATACCCCTGGCACCGCCTGTTTTCCACGCAAGCGGTACCATCGGCACCCTCTCTTGAACGATAACCTCCCTATTCGGCCCCTCAATAGCAGCCACTTTATCAGGGTTATTCGTCAATAGTCGTATGCCGCCATTGGACGAGTCCTGTCCTAATCCCAAATCAACTAGGATTGCAGTTGCTAGGCCATAGCTGCGCGCATCTGCGGGGTGGCGAAGGAGTAGGTTGGCTTCGACGGTATCTGAACCGAGGTCTTGCAGATTGTATGCCTTGAGCTTCTCACCAAGGCCAATCCCACGACCTTCCTGACGCAGGTAGACGATCACACCACCAGGTCCTGAGACGTTCGTATCTTCACCGGATGCAAATGTATCGGGTTCGGACATGAGGCGAGCAGCTTCATCTAGCTGCTCGCCACAATCACATCGAGCAGACCATGCTGTTTCACCCGTGTAGCATTCCGAATGTATTCTGACCAGCGGAGCTTGTGAGGGGCCCTGCACGGAGGTGTTCTTCGGAGACTGGGTATCATTTGCCGGAATAGCCTCGTCATACCGACTGCTCTGGCGTCCTGGCCGCAGTCTACCCACGTATGCACCCCTGATCATGCGATCCATCTCCGTCTCACCTTCTCGGACTCTATCCAGGCTCCGGCTGCGAATTGAGTTGCCGAACACAATAGCAAGATGTTCTTTATTATCGGCATCGTTCTGGTACAGATGTAGAAACATCTCCGCGCCGGAGGTTGTGGGTATACGGGCACGCACAATGCATTCAACCTTTGGCAGATGTTGGAGTAGTCTGGGAGGTTTAGAGAGTGTGTGTTGGTCCTCTAGGTTGGCCCGTGGAGTTATAATGGCAGGGTACGCATTGCTGCTACCGGGGCTGGCGCTGGTGACATCCGGAGTGGAGGTCAGAGTAGAGGTAGGGGATAGGGCGGGAGATATTATAGACGGCAGCAAGGCTGGAGTTGAGGCAGAATTGGGAGTGGTGTAGCCATCGGCATCAATATTCCTGCTACCGGTGCTGCTGCTGCTGCCTCCCGCGAAGGACGACGACGGTAAGGGTATAGCTGTGTCTTGTGTCAGGGGAAACTCGGTGACGTGAGGGTGGAAGGGCCGCGGGGCGATAAAGGGCGAGGCGTGGGCGGATGGCGAAGGCATCACGACGTCGGCTCATAGAAGACTCTGACTGGCAATGGGAAAAAAAAATCGAATGCTTTTCTGCGTCTCTCTCGCTCTCGCTCTCTCTCCCGTCTTGTCGTCCGCTCTTTATCCTTTTTAAAACACCGCCGTTCTGCAGCTTGCGGGTTGGATGTTTCTATCTCGCTCGCTCGCTCCTTTCGGGCGTAAAAAGCAAACCTCGGCAGCCGGATGCTTAGTCATACAAAAAAAGTTTCCATATGCCAAGAGTTGCCAAGAAAGAGCCAAAAAGCGTCGATATCAAAGCTTTTGCTAAGGCCATTGATTATTAGGGGTGATGAGGCGAAGAGAAAAGAAGGATGAGCATGAGGAATGGCTTTTTGTTTGGTAGATATAATACACGGTAGTATGTCCAGAAGTGGTAGATGATAGGTAAGGCATGCATGAGATCTGGGCCCAACTCCTGCAGGGAAAGACATAAGATAAAAGACAAAAGGGAAGAAGCGGCCATGGCTCCTGCAAACTCCAAATGGGACGAAGACCATAAAGATAGAAATGTAGAGAGATAGAGATGGAAAATTAAAGATAGCAGACGGATAGACGAGACGAAAAAGGGAGGGGGTTCACTTGCTGGGAATGTCCAGGACGTAGCGGCGGTCGACTTCCATCTCCTTGTCGTCCTCCTCGCCCTCGAACTTGAGGCGGTAGACCTCCTTCTTCAGGCCCATGACTTCGGCCCGATAGAAGGTTGTGGTGTCTGGATACCTGGCCAGGACCTGTTTGCCGATCTGGAACTGGGGGAGCGGAGAGCCAGCCTTGGGGATGTGGATCAGCGAGGCTGCGGTGGTCTTATAGATGGCTCCCTCCTCACCGTTCTCGATCGGTTCTGGGTCTTGCACATCATACCTGCGAGTAACTCTGTCAACAGAGAAGATCTAACTTAAAAAAGGAAGGGCAGGAATTCCAGAGTGCCAAGCATACCGTCGTTTGTTCCCTTCGCCGGTGATGTTCTTGATGATGCACTGGATGCCCTCGCCCTCGACGCCCTGCTGCTTCTTGTTGTGCTTGAAGACAACTTCCGCGCCGATGACAAGCTGATCCGCCTTCTCTGACGGACGGCCTCCCTCCACGCCGTTGTCGAGTGAAGCAGTGTCACCGCGGTGGCTGCTAGACACGCTAGTGCTGCGTTGGGCACCCCCCTTGATCCGGTTCAGCTTGTCAGACGAGACGCCCGAAGACGATGGCGCCGGGGAATCGGTCGACGCCAGGTCGACGTCCCCCTTCCGCTTGCGAGACTTGTTCTGCGAGAGAGACCGGCTCTGGGGGTCCGCCGCCTCTGACGCCGAGCGGAGGGCTATCAGGATGCCCAGGTTCTTGGTAACGTCCGCGGGCTCGTCCTGCAGGATGGCCCTCTCCTCTGCGCTCAGCTTCAGCTGCTGCCGGTGAAGGCTGTCCAGCTGGTCTATATCCCCCAGCGATGGTTCTACCTCGATATTAGCAACCCGTAGCAAGCAGGTCAGAAAATTAAAAATAAAAAATAATAAATAATAAAAACAAACGTACTGTTGCCGTTCCTTGCAATCTTCTCGTTGAGGGCGGCAATCTGCAGGCCTATCGCCCGCTGCTTCTCGTTCTTCTCAGCGGCCTTTCGGATATCCTGACAGATCTTATTCCACATCTCGACCTCCTCGTCGGCCGCCAGCCCGTTCTCTCTCGTCGCAGGCCCGCGCGGACGGTTGCGAGACATGTTGACGACGACCCGTTCGTTGCGCTGCTGCTGAATATCCAATGCTTCCCAGGCGTATGATGTGTGGATGGTCAGCGGCCGGCTGCGGGTGCTTCTGACGTTACAACTGCTGCTCCCTGTCTTCTTATGCCGCAACGAGCGTGGTGTCGCTGCCGATGCCGCCCTTATTGGCTCTTCTTCTTCTTCTTCCTCTTCGTAGTCGTAGTCGTAGTCGTCGTCGTCGCTGTCGCCGTCACTGTCGCTGTCGCTGTCGCTGTCGTCTGCTGATGCTGCTGCTGCGTCTGACACTGAACCATGGATGCCATCAGCGTCACCGGCCGTCCCGCGGGTCCGCTCGTCCTGCGCCACCAAATCGATGACAGTGGCTGGCCCGGTCGCTGTCTGCTGGCTATCCTGGGTTTCCTCCGCTGGCTGCTGCTGCTGCTGCTGGAGCTGGCGCCGGAGCTCCTGGCGCTGCGGCCGGAGTCGCTGCAGGAGTCGCTGCTGTGGCGCTGCGCCAGCCGCCTGTGGCTGGAGTCTGCCCGCGCCTGGCTCCATCTTTAGCCGCTTGCTTGCCCCTCGGCGATGATGTAGCTTGTTGTTGACAGTCAGACTTGCGCTTCTTCAACGTCTTCCTCTTCCCCTACTTCTTCTTCTTCGTCGATATTGCATCCCTCTGAGACGGTCTCGCTGCGCTGTAGACATGCAGGTCCCTCTCTTCCGTCTCCAGTGTGGTGAGCTCGTCCCTGCGTTGCTGCTGCTGCTGCTGCTGGGAAAGCGCCTGCTAACTGGTGTCTACAGGAGTCAACAGCTACGACTGGGGTGAGCATGCCCTGTTTTGCCCTGCTCGCCGTCTTTGCCCTGTTGCAGGCAGCCTCATGGGTGCTTCGACGGGGGCTCTGGGCATGGCCAATTGCTGATATCTCGACTGTTGACAGGCAAGGTTGGCTCCGAGTCCGCGGCGGCCAGGTATGCAGCTGCCACGCCCATAGATGGCTTCTCGGTGGAAGCAGACAAGCCATACGCTGAGGTAGAACCGTTGTTTCTATTATTATTATTATTATCATTAATGATAAACACTGTTATAATGATACTGACAATATGTGTAGCTGTGGATGGGAACACACCCTTCCCTGCCGTCCAAGGATTTCGAGACCCAGAGGACACTGCTCGACCTGGTACAGACGAACAAGGCCCTCATGTCGACGGAGATAGTCTCTCGATACGGTGGAAAGCTGCCCTTTCTCTTCAAGATTCTGTCTATCGGCAAGGCGCTCAGCATCCAGGCCCATCCGAACAAGAAGCTGGCGGAGACTTTGCATGCCAAAGACTCGAAGAACTACCCAGGTATTCAACAACAGGCTTCATCCGGGACCGTGGGAGTAAACACTCTACTAAAACGTTATACAGATGACAACCACAAGCCAGAGATGACTATTGCAGTGACTCCCTTTGAGGGTCTCTGTGGCTTCCGTCCGCTCGCTGAGATCGTCCACTTTCTACGAGCTGTCGAGCCACTGCGAGACCTGGTTGGCAACGAGGCAGCAGAGGCCTTCGAGAAGACCGTCAGCGGCCAGGAGACGACTCAGGATGAGGAGGCCACGCAGAAGAACAAGGCTGCCCTCAGAGAGGTCTTCACCAAGCTGATGCAGTCGTCGCCAGAGTCCATCACCAGCGCTACCCAGAAACTCATCAGTGCCGCAGAGAGCTCGCCAGACAGCTTTGCTACCTCTTCCTCCTCCCCAGATACTAACCCAGCCAACCCCTCAGAACTCGCTCAGCTGGTCGTCCGGCTAAACGGCCAGTTCCCCAACGACATCGGCCTCTTCGTCCTCTTCTTCCTCAACTTCATCAAGCTTGAACCCGGAGAGGCCATGTTCCTCAAGGCAGACGACATCCACGCCTACATCAGCGGAGACATCGTCGAGTGCATGGCTTCATCCGATAACGTCGTCCGAGCCGGCTTCACACCCAAGTTCAAAGACGTGTCTACCCTAACCAGCATGCTCACTTATTCCTATGCACCCATCGAGGAGCAAAAGATGACCCCCACCGAGTACCCGTACATGAAGATGAACACAATAGCCTACTCAAGCGCATCGTCGGCCTCGCTGTACGACCCTCCAATCGAGGAGTTCAGTGTCGTCAAGACCGATCTCAAGTCTGCCGGTGCTAAAGCAACCTTTGAGCCCATCAACGGGCCCAGCATCATCATCTGCACCGCCGGCGAGGGCAAGATCAGCGTCGGTCCAGCCAAGAGCTTTGACATGAAGGAAGGTCATGTCTTTTTTGTTGGTGCTACGGCCGAGTGTGTCATCGAGAGCACCGTCGACGGCAAGGACTTGACCACCTTCAAGGCTTTTTGCGAGCTCGACGATGGCCCCGTCAACGGCAACCTCTAGCTTGTCGCTATGCCTAACTCAACACAATGTTGACTGCCTTTTTTTTTTTACCTTCCAGCCTGTTCAAATGGATCATTCTCTACCGGCCTTTTCGACGTAGTTTTTCCGTTCTTTGTCCATCACGAAATATTCCCCATATTCCTCTTTATTTGACAGCATGTTGCTGTCCCAGCCATGAGAAAATGAACATAATTAACTGCTCAATCAAAATATATATTATCTTATAAATAACGACCAGCAACCCTTTCTCGCTTATGTAAGCAGATCTCTCTCCCCTTAAGCCTGCTTCCCCCTGAGTCTATACTCCCCCGACGCCCGATTTCTCCCCTTAACTCCCTATAAGCTCTTCCTTTTACCCATAGGCCATTATTTTCTTTACATATGCGTTTGTTCTTAGCTAAGGACATTAACTATGTTCCCCATTTCTACTCCAGAGTCTGGGGGGGCTGGGGATCATTTCATGTGAAGCTTTCCCCTTGCGCCGAGCCTCGGGAAACCCCTGAGTGCCTGAGCATGCGCAGAGCCTTCTCAATAATTGATCTCTCAACCATGATCGCTGTACTTAGCCAAAATATTAATATATAAGAAAGTTTGAGCGGCGAGCTACGCTCGCTACTAGATATTAGTTATCTAATTAGTAAATAATATCTAGTAGTAAATACTTAATTATATATAGAGATACTTATAATATTAAATAATTAAAAGTTTAAAATTTTATTTTATTGAATCCCATAATTATAAATATAAAATTAGTATTTTATAACTAGTAGTAGTGGAAGTATTTTATAATTATCTAATTACTATAATAAAATATTATATATTAATAATATAAATTTTAGAAGTATTAATATATAATTATATTATTATTAGTATAATATTTTATAAATATAAATCTAGACTTATACCTCCACTCTAATAGAATAAAGGGAGAGTTTTTATCCCCCCCCCTCTTAGCCCCCTAAAGGGGGGTATTAATACCCCCGACCCCTCCCCCTTAGGGGAAAATTTTTAAAAATTTAATCTCTAACTCCCCCCCTTATATATTAAGAAGAGGATATAAACTAGTCTAAATATAATTAGTAAAACCTTACTTATAGAAACTAATTTTATAATAGTTAGATTTATATTTAAAATATAGAATTCTATATAGAATAATATAAATTTTATATTTTTACTATTAGTAGATATCATTAATATATATAAGATAGAAAATCTAACTATTATTAGATTAAATACTTATTACCTTTATTACTCTCTTCTTCCTCCTCTCTAATTTATCTTTCTTGGACTTAATTATAGTAGAACTAATATTAATATTATTGATATTAATAGCTAAAATAAATTAATACTTATTAAAAAGGCTTTTAAGCTTATTAAAATAAGTAGTCTTGGCTAATATTATTAATATTAATAATCAAAATAAACTAATACTTATTAAAAAAATTTTTAAATTTATTAAAATAAGTAGCCTTAGTTAATATTATTAATACTAATAATTAAAATAAATTAATATTTATTAAGAAGGCTCTTAAGTTTATTAAAATAATTAGCCTTGGTTATATTATTAATATATATAAAAGAGGAAATCTAACTATTATTAAATTAAATATTTACTACCCTTATTATTCTCTTCTGCCTTTTTAATTTTAGCCTCCGCCTTAAATTTATCTTTCTTAAACTTAGTTATAGTAGAACTAGTACTAATATAAGTATTAAAATTAGTAATATAATTCTTAAGCTCTTTAATAGACTTTTAACTATATTTAGTCTTAATACGAATAATAATATACTTCTTATAAGTATTAATAAGAGAGTAGATAATACTGGGTATAGTGGAGATATTAGTAGTTAAAAAAATATAAGTAATATTATTAACTATACTCTAGAATATATTAAGTAAATAATCCTCTTTAATATCTAGTATACTTAAGTTAAAGGTCTACTTAGTATAATAAATTTAAGTAATAATTATACTATATATAAAAAGAGAGATATTTAATATATTTAGTAGTATAATTTTAAATAAGCTAACTTTAATTTTAGTCTTAATAAAATATAGTTTAGTTATAATTTCTATAATTCTATAAGTAATTTTAATAGAGATATTAAAAATTTAGAAGAAAGAAGTTTTATTAAATTCTATATATGTATTATTAATAAGAATATATATATTAATAAAAATAATATTATTAATATAAATAAAAGTAGTAATTTAATTAGAAATAATTTTTTTATAAATTTTCTTTAAATTATTATTTATAAAGATAAAACTAATATTACTTATAGTTTTATTAGCTAACTAATTCTAATAATTATAAAAATATTATTTCTCTATTATTAATATTATTAGTTAGATATTAAGAGTCTAAAAAAAAAAAATTTTATTAGATTATATATAAGTATTAGAAAATATATTTTATATATTTACTATAAGCCAATATTATTAATATTAATAATAAAAATTAATTAATATTTATTAAGAAAATTTTTAAATTTATTAAAATAAGTGGTTTTAATTTTAAATTTACCCTTTATACTTTCTTATAATATTTAAAAGGAGAATATTTAAAAATAAATAAGTTTATTATTAATATTATTATTAATTATAATAATTTAGTTAGAAATAATCTTTTTATAAATCTTCTTTATATTATTATTTATAAAGATAAAATAATATTATCTATTATTTTATTAACTAACTAATTCTAATAATTATAAAAATATAATTCTAC
>NW_003315212.1:0-65627 GCF_000151505.1 Trichophyton verrucosum HKI 0517 | reverse complement strand
AAAAAAAAAAACCAAAGGGTGAATAAGAGTGAATGAAGAAGAATTAAATGGCCTAGTAAAAGAAGTGAGGAGAAAGTGGTATTTTATACAGCCCACGGAGAAAAATGGGTATAAGATGAGCAAAGCATCTCTACTCAATCTTTGCGGGAGCGAGAGGTGGGAGTTCGGTGCCAAACACCTTGTCCCAGAACCGACTGGTGACACCGAATCCGTTCTCGTAGTCGGCAAAATGGTGTTGGAGGTGGTACTTCTTTAGTTCCTTGTAGTAGTATGGGAGACTAGCAGAGAATTGTCAGTATAAGTATATCCTGCCGCTCAGCAGACAGGGCTAGAGTGATACATACTTTCGGTGATGTAAGAAGTAATGAGTCAAGTCATAGCAGATATATCCAAACACACCACCCGAAAAGACCAAAGTGGCAGCATACCAGTTGTAAGAAAAAACGAAGTGTGCGAATTTCCAGTATGGTGTAGCTAGGACAATGAATAATGTAGGCGGCATGACGAGGCGGTATTTGTCCATGGGGAGATAGTGATGGATGCCATGAAGCAGGAAATGGAGACACAAAGCAACTCGGTTGTCCGGGAGGTAGCTATAACAAACTTTTTAGTCTGGGTGATACAGAAAGTGAAGGGAGCGGGCAACTTACTCGTCTATATGGAAGAGACACCTATGCATGCCATATTCAATCAAGGACCATAGTAAAAGGCCCCCGATCCAGTACAAGGCACCAATGCCAACCGCAATGCCACTCATGCCCAGGAAAGTCCCATACGCAACGCATGGCAGCCACAGAGTTGGCACTACCCACCAGGCAGTCTTGCTGAGTGGTTCTAGAAAGTTTCCGAACAGGGGTGCAGAATCACCACCCATGTAATGCCGTGGCCGGTGGACTTGGTCAAGGTAAAATTCCTTGGAAAATCCGCCGTTCCATAGCTGCATCAATAAGGGTTTGCTAAGATCGAGGAACTTGTGCGTTTTATAGTCAGACGCAATGTCAGTTTCGACGCTGAGATCTTCCTCACTGGAGAGGCCAGTTGACTTGTAGACTGGTTTTGTAAGTTTAGCGCCTGAGCCGTTCGGAAGACCCTTTGACCCGTTTGCCTGTGATTCCTCGAGGAAGCCAACAAGACATTCATCCAAGATCTCATATGCAGCTTCACTGTGGTGATGCGAGACGATGTCGCCCATGATCTCGTCCACGTCTTTGCCAGCATACTCGAGTATCAAATCTCCGCCACCGGGGTGGTCATCAACGAAGGACGTGACATCGTAAACCTTCGGGCCGCGTAGGACATAACAAGACTTCGCAGATGTATGCTGCTTGATCTCCTCCGCAGTGAAGATGGGTAACGTTCGGGCGGGCATCATGAAAAGATCAAGTCGATATGGTCAACAAAGCGCGAATAGTCAACCGGCGGGAGTGAAGAAGAGTGCCTGCAACACAAGATCGAGTTATATTATAATTAGACCGATTCCGGACGACCCGGAGGTTTGAAACTGTCCGCGATGGCCTGATTTCGTCTCAGGGGCCCAGTGTAGGTCGAAAGATTTCGGGTTAAATGATAATGCTCAGGCAGCGGGATTACCTATGGTCAGGAGAGCGAACGTCACCGATTGATGCTGGTTCCCTTCCGCAACGGTCGCTCGTCCGGTCTCTTCTGTGACCTCGAATCGCTCGGTCTGCTGTCTGCCGTCTGCTGTTCTCTTCTGCGCGTCTGGCCTCGTCCTTCTCAAGCTTCATCCCTTTGATAATTTTTCCCCGTTTCTTTTTTTTTTCTTTTACCCAAAAGGGTCTGCTTAGTCATCATCCGCCCTCCATGGTTGGAATTCAACGTCTGAACCAAACAACGACATCGTCAACCATGGGAATAATAGCCAGGACAACAGCGACACCGTCGACGGCATCAACGAGAGAGAACGTGGGTGAGAGAGCGGCACGACATTGATGGAGCCGATAAGATGGAAGCTCAGGGCTAGAGAGTGAGAGTGCAAGGCGTATTAGTGCAGTATGACGACTCTCTGAGAAGGGGGCCAACGGCTCACAGGAACTGCACTCTCTCCTACCCGTACGAGAGAGAGCAGAAAGCCTGTTGAAGGAAGATTAAGGGTGGCAGCTCCAAAGGTCTTACACGATTGATCGCCTGTCGGGATTATACAGACAGTAGCGGTGTCTCCATAGCCCCAGATGGTACAGTATCGCTCTCCTTTTGCTGCCACAGTGCTCCTTGTTTCGTCTCCCTTGTCCCCTGGGGCTAACTATTTATCCAAGCTTTATGCGGTGTAATATGCAACGCTACGGTGGCTGTGCATCATCACTGATACAAACAAACAATAGGTAACCGGAAACAGTGCATGACTGGACGATTACAAATGGTGTCTGGTCGTTTCCCTTTCATTATTCGCGGGCGACCGGCAGAGGGAAGGAAACTGTCGCTCCTCTTGCATATCGAAAAAGCGATGCATCCATCAACCCTGTGCAAGGAAGTATAAATTGAGATATTAAAATAGAGGTCAACATGAGCCAATCTGGTTCCCGATCTTCTTGTTCAACGGCGGTCAATCGGTTGATCTGGCCGGGATGACAACCGTTGTATCAAAGCAAGAGGCTAATTGACTGGCCAGCCTGCGATTATTGAGTCCGCCTCTTTTTTTTCTTCTTTTTAAACTCTTGTGTACCAAGGAAGCCAGAGCACGGAAATTTTGTATAGGTGGTACGGACTCGTCTAACCTAGCCAGTTCGGCCATCACCGCTATGGGTTGTCAGCGATGTTGGTATGGAGTAGGGAGTATGGCGGACACGCACTCGTCAACTCATGACCTGAATTCGTCTTGTTTCTTCCTTATCCTCCAAACTGGAGCTAGGGGAAAGACTAGTCGACAATTGCGGACAGGCTTCGAGCCGTTCGTTATGCTGTCGGTCTTCTTGACCATAGCCGTTTCACCCAGACAAAGCCGGACTCCCGACATTTTCAGCACCGCCCAAGCCTGGATACTCCGTATATATATATCCCTTTCTCTTTTTGGGCAGAAACTGCATTTAGACGGCTAGCTCTCAACTCATCCAAAGCAGGTAGCCTTCCGTATTTACATATCTGGACATCTGAAATGGAACCAAAAACCATTCGCTCGCCTGCAACAGCAATCTGGGGCAAAGCAAGGGCCGTCAAGTCTTAGCACAACTGTGATCTTCCCATAGCCTGTCCCATAGGGGCCAATAGTACTGAGATCAGAGGCCGAGCCAGGCATCCCTGGCCATCAATTCCCCTCTCTGCCAACCACCAGCCCTCAGCGATCCAGATTCAAGGCATCCTTCATGGGGCCAATAGCGGATCGGCGTTAACCGAGTGTTTCCAGTCAGAAAAAAAAAAAAAAAGGCGAGTGAACAAAAAGGAAACATTGTCAGATCAGCACGGAGATATATAGCACAGTGTATATATATATACACACAGAACAGCATATAAATATGCATGCACTTGCCTTATTATCTTGGTATTGGAATACGGATAACATGCTCTGTGAGGAGTATATTTCAGCAATCGGAGCACCAGAGCGCAAGGCAAAGGTAAAAGAAAGAGATAGGGGAATATAAAAAAAAGAGGGAAACGTCGTGCTTGTCGAGGGCCTCTGAACTGCAGTATGCATGTGAACGGCACCCCCAACTGATGCTCCCTGCTCATGATCATTTCCTCCTGCAGGTCGACTCCATTTAAAAGGGGGGGTGATCCTGCTTCTCCCAAACCTCAGCGGCTCCATTGGCTTGATTGTCTGTCTTCTCGCCATTGTCCTTTGCTTTTTCCTCTGGCCCGGTCGCCCAAATGATCTCATCGCTAGCATCAGCCTGTATGGCGTATGGAGTACCTCTAGGCGGGATGCATTTCCAACAAAGTAAGGTCATTACGACCACCATCGAAAGATGGTCACTACCTATGCATATTACTGCTAATATTACTGCTCTCGCAGCTAGCAACCGCATCTCCAGGACGGCTCAGCATCCCGAGTCTATGGGGCTAGTTATGTCCGTACGGAGTACGGAGTAGAGTACCTAAGGTGAGGGCCGACAAGCTGTGAGTGCCCACTCTTACTTGGTATAAGAAAGGGGATCCTCCCCGTCCCACCGCGCCGCTGGCGTATCTATACAACTCTTACATACTCCGTACTCCGTACGACTAACTTCTACATAAGAGAACCACACACCCTTGACCAACGCAGCCGGGGCGCGTTGCCTGATATGGCGAGCAGCACTTGATATACTGCAGTATCTTGCAGCATGTCCGACTATTTTTGGTCCTCCAAAGCCGGGCTCGGTGCCTAAAAAGGGACAGGCAGGAATAAAAAAGAAAAGGGAAAAAGAAACTTGAGGGAGGGAAAAAGAAAGGTGAGGTTCACGGTAAAAAGCAATGCAGGAAAAGAAAAGAAAAGAAGAAGAAGAAAGTATGGTCCACCTTGTTGAACCGGCCAGACAAACAGAGAGACGACAGGAAGACGGGGCGACTGGGCACATCTACATCCACACACTCTGCGACACACACAGGAAAGAGCACAGAGAGCGCAGGACCATGTAAACGGCCGGCGTTGAAGGCGAGGGGGGTTGCTGCAGCGCCTTTTCCCTTCATAAGAAGCAAATATAACACGAAATATGAGCCTACGATAAGCTTGAAACAAAGGAGGTCGTGCAACCGCAGCCATTACCAAGGCCCCGGTAGGACATTTTGCGAGCTAAAAGGCATCATCTGTCTGCCCAAATTACTCTCTCTCTTCTATCTCTCTCTCCGTTTCCGTTTCCTTTTCTCCCTTCTCTCTCGCTTCTCCTTTCTCCATACGACTAAGACGGCTCCTTCACAGCTGCATCGCCGGATTCTTACTGGAACTCCGTCGCCAGTACACATAGTCGACTACGGAGTACCCCAGAGAGAAGGAAAAGGGATCTTTCTCACCCCTAGCCGGGCCCCTTACTATATTTATTGCTGCGGAAATTTTATTCGCCGCTCATCCAGACATCGACCCATCTGTCGTATTACCTACTAGCTTTTACAAGCGGCGACTTCGATCTGGGATCAACTTGAGCCACTGGCTTGTTTCTCTTCTTTGAACTTTGCTCCTCCTGGTGGGCAGGTGTGAACTAGCTGGGATCCCTACTGCATACGCATCTTAACACTGTGTTATATCGCCGCCTCAACGAAGTTCTCCAGCAGATCCCCCAGGGTGTTGAGAAGGAGGAAGGGGGGAAAAAAGCCAACCAAACAAGTTCACCTACAGAACAGAACCAGAGGAAAACAACCAGAATATATTGAAAGCCATACTTGAATGTTCTATCGACGGTTTATAGAGGAAGAAGGAGACGTCCTCCACGGCGGTGGCCCCGATATTCCAGACATGCCCGCCATGGACCCTGCCGCCAGTTCTTCGTCGAGGGCGTGTCCGAAGACAAACACACTCACAACCTATCTCCGGTTATTACGGCAATGCAAGCCAACTCTTCCCTATGGCGAGCTCGTTTGCGTCTCTGCGTCCCCGAACATCAGCACGATGAGTTCGCTGCTACGCCTCGCTCGAACCGTTGGGCCTTACATCGGTGTGTTGCAGGTCCACGCCGATATCATTGACGACTGGTCGTTGGAAGGCGTACGCAAACTCGCCCGTCTCGCAAAGAAACATGCATTTATCATCTGGGAAGGTGGACGGGTATTGAACACTCATCAGCGGCTGAGCAACCGGTTTCTCACCCCCGACGAGGTGTCGCGAGATATAGATATGTCAAGGAAACGGTACACAAAGGGCGTTGTGAGCGTCGCTGCATGGGCCGGACTAGCGAGTACATGGATGATTGATTCACCGCAGCAAGGGAACGGGGCTGATCGATTGATCCCAACCCTTCGCCGCGCGGCAAAAGAGACCGTCGCCTTTATGACGAAGTCTGTTCGTACGGAGATCAGCAGCAGCGGTGGGAGTGTGCCTTCGAACGAAGCCACGGATGAGAAGGATGAGACGGAGCATGAGTATACCATGGAACTCGACGAGGCTCTCCGAGTTTCTGCCAATGATGGGCTATCGGTCTCGCAGTCTCCACGAAAAGCATCGGTTATATCGCTCACACAGACCATCACCCAGAGCACAGAGCCTTCCACTCCTTCTGCCACCGAAGTCGATGACCATCCCTTGTCAGAAGCAGAGGATGAGCTAGCGGAAGAGGATGAGCGAGTTGCGCCTGCTGCGTCTCTGCCGGAACCCCCTCTCCTCTCACGTGGTCTCATCATCTCTGCTCCTCGGGACGACGATGAACGATTCACACTTGAATACAGGGTAGCAGCATTCGAAAGCGCCAAAGCCAACGCAGACTTCGTCGTGGGTTTCTTCACTGATGAACCATGGATAGAAATCTGTACCCGCTCGCTCTGTTCCGAGGCTGCAGCTGAGCTGTCGGCAACAGTTGCTGCACGTACGAGAAACCCAGATGAGGAGAATGAACACCCTTTCAAGGAAGAAGGCGAGTCCACAGTCGATGAAGAACGACGGACGTTTGTCATGTTCAACCCCTTGGAAACCGACCACCTTACACGTTTCACAAGGGAAAATGATAACGGCTTTGGCCAGCCTTCTACTACTCCTGCTCCCGCTACAAACGGTGCTCCCCTTCAGAGCCCTCGTCTAGATATTAACACAGCTACCATGAACAACTCTCGCTCTAGACGAGAATCACAACAGATCTCGGGGCTACAGCAGTTAATTGCTAGTGCCGTTGCAATCAGGAATTCACGAGTAAGCCCTGAGGAAGGACTTTCACCCGGTGTTCAGGCACGATATGGTGGATTCGACATGATGTTCGTTCCGGTTATCACTATGAACGTATGAGCGGTTTTTTACCTCTTTCCCTCTTTCTTTCTGTCCGTTTTTAGCATTTTAATTTTAGCCACATTGAAATATCTTATGTGTGTTGGTTCGAGCATTCATCCTTCAGGTGCCCCTTTACCTCTTATTATTCTCCGTTCTTTTTTTGGGTCTGGTTCACTTCTATCTGCGTTACATCCTCATTCTATCAGCAAATGCCTTATAGCTCTGCTGCGTCCATATTAGCATGCTAAACAAAGCACGGGTACCGGTGCATTTGATTTTAGTTAGCCGTGTATTCTCCTTAATATTGTATCTCATTATTCGTCTGTCTCTTCCTCTCCCTCCGCCACTCCAAACTGCGGAATTAGCATCCATTATCCATTAGTATACTACCGTTGTCCGAACCCTTATATGATACGTTATTACGCCATGTTACAGAGTATGCAATAGTAGAAAGGGTGCCATTGGCAACCCAGCTGTGTATTCACGGGAAGATGCCTAACATGTATTAACAGTGGACTGAGATTTTGACATGCCAGTCAATAATATCATTTTTGAGCAGTCATTTTTGGCATGCTGAATACCACTGCTCAGCATAATTAAAACACATCTTAAACACAGGGTATCGATCTGAGAGGCCGAAAGGCGAGACTTTCCGCACGGAACAAAAAGCCAAGCTCAGCTTACTGTTAGTCGTTGCATATCACTGCAGCACTCCAGGGACTCCGACTCCATTGGGCCCTGGCGTTTTAATCTCGCCCAGCCCATACCAGACGATGGTCGCTATGCCCAACGCTGCAGCGATAGTGCTAAACACCAACGCTACGATACCCTTGGGGGTAAACCCAGCAGGTAGTGGCGGGGCTGGCGGTCCGTTCATATTAGATACATCCAAGAAATCGGTTGTATTACCTCCCGCGTTACCACGGTATGGGGTCTGGGTCGACTGGCAGATATCGATGTGACCCGCGGGTATAGCCCCTATTCCGGCCTTTCGTTGGTCTTGAAGGGCCAGCGGTGCTTCCACTATTGTAGCTACCAGCCCGCTATCCATATGCCACTCGATATGGCAATGGAACAGCCAAGCCCCAGGATTGTCGGCACGGAACCTCAGTACTATGTTGCCATTGGGATTAGCAAGGACTGTATCCCGTCTCATGGGTACTCGGGGTAAGTCGGTCATTTGTTCCGCGGTGTATGGTCCTTTTTCTTCTTCGGAGCGATAGACCAACTGGAAGTTATGTCCGTGGAGATGGAACGGATGCTTCCCCGGATCATTGTTGTTAAGAATGATCTCCACCACTTCATTGTGCTCTAGAACGAAGGGGTTCGTGTTTTCACCATAGATCACTGGGTTCATGGCCACGTCCCTCGGAGCATCAAGAGCAGTATATAATGTCGGCACCTTTGGGCTAACGTAGGTGATGTTGTTGAACCAAGCACTATCGAAGCCGTGTAAGTGCATGCCGAAGCTTCTACAAAGTAAGAGATGTTACAATAAACTTACTAGTTTGCTCCATCCCCCAAATTATCCATCTTCAGGTCAAGGGTGATGCTGTGATCAACATGATCAAACAGTTCTATTGAGTCACTAGGCTTCAGAAGGAAATCATCCAGAGGTTCGAATTCATCGATAGTTTTAGGCTCTGGAAGTGGCTTTTTATCGTCGTACACGAGCCATGAAGTCACGTTTGGATTTAGATCAGGAGGAATCTGGTCAAAGAGGTCCTATATATATGCCGTTAACTAACCGTTTCACCGAAGGAATGGGAGAAATAACTATCCAGAAATACTCACAGTATCCATGCTACCGACCATGGCAAAATTGTCTGTTGTCTCGTTCTTTGTGGTCACAAGAATTCCATATCTCTGGGCAGCAGTAAGATAGAGCATGTCCGTTTCATGTTCCTCAGTCCAAACTCCGTCAACCTCAATAACACGCATCGAATGGCCCTCGATCCACAGATAATGCGCAGCCAGCGCCGCCACATTGATGGCCCGGATGAAATATGTCGTATTTGGCTTCACGGCAATAGTCAAGTTTTGCGTATCAGCCATCAACGCGGACTGAGGCACTGGCTCTGCACCCGTGGGATTGGCAAAGCTGATAAAATGCTTGATTAACGTTGGCATTTGCTCGTGGTACCAGTCCGAAAGGGTGAGGACAATCTCTTCATCCCATTTTCCAGCATGCGGAGACTCTGGATCATCAATTATCAGGGGGCCTCGTAACCCATCTGGATATTGCCCATGACCATGGGAATGGTACCAATATGTACCTGGCTGCTCCGTCTATATCTAGAGTTAGAGTAGGGCCCAACTAAGTAAGGAGAGAAGGGCATACCGTGAAATTATAGGTGAAGGAGCCGCCGGGGGGTATCCTGCATTGATTAACGCCTACGGCGCCGTCCATTTCCCCAGTCCCGTTCATGAACAGCCCGTGGAAATGAAGGGAAGTGGACTGGTTCCCCAGCTGGTTGTTGGCATTAATAATAACCCGATCACCAACCTTGGATCTGATTTCTGGAAGCGGCCATTGCCCATTGATTCCAATTGTTGGCCGGTCACATTGGCCATCTGGATTTGTTGACACCCAGGTAATATTAAAGTCATATGTGATTGTGGCAGCATGTGCAAAGCATGAAAGCAGCGAAGCACATAGGCTGAGGTAGTACCACGCTAAAGGGGCCATAATATGATCGACAGTGTACTCCTTTGGCAAGATGAGGTTTGATGGTATCTAGAGCATGCCTTTGGGAGCTGGTTTAGTGGGCGATCTGACGTGGAAAAGGTATTGCCAGGCGGGACAGGATGAATACGGGGGGTCGAGGCAATAAAACATAAACCTCCCTGGAGAAGAGTAGGGTATTTCCAGGATAAAAACGAATGTGTGATGGCAAGGTGACCACCAAAAAAAAAAAGAAAGAAAGAAAGAAAGAAATTATACAACCGAAATAGATCTGATAAGATGGAATGGCACCTTGTTAACTAATCTTATCAATCGCCGAGGTGGGTGCCACAACGACCTTCCTCGGAAATGCCTCCTCCTGTCGACAGCCTGTACCTTGGGTGGTTATCGTGTAAATATGGCAAATCCGAACGGCACAGCTGGCTGTCGGCTCGCGATATGAGTCGGATGCAACTTTCTTAGTTGATCAGCGAGCCTTCCATTGGTCTGGTGTTTGGTCTGGCTGAGGGTGCCGCATTCCGTCCAGCTGCATCATGCCACAATTTAAGTTCTCGCTTCAGCGCAAAACTTTGCTCGAAAAGGGGGCCTTTTTTATTAGGCTTTGTCTTCAGATTTCAGATTTCAGAGTAGTAGAAGACAAAAGAGTAATTGGAACCCATCAGTCCCCTTGGACCGACGTTGACCCCACTCCCAGAAGCAAACCAGAACGTCCTTATCGTAGGAGTAGTTATATAACTGTTCCCTGGAAACAGGGGGGCTGCCACTACTGAGTGGGCCGGGGAAACCCAGCTGAGGCTTGATAAAGCTTCTCGCCAGGCCGACGTCTCGTGCTCTTCGGGGCAAGGATGGCAAAGGTGAATGCGTTTGTTGGTCCACCATTTAAACAAGCGCATGGAAGTCCACTGAAAGCAACATATAATACTCCGTACTCAGGTAGCAAAGCTGGCAGCGAAGGGCGTCAAAATGCGATAAGGTACTCCGTATTAAGCGTGGCACTAGGTAGTATATGTCGAGCTTCCTGCATGGACAGCTCCTCCATGGACAGACGGCTCTCTCTCTGGACGCCCCGCAGATAGACTTCTGTGACACTAAAACTTACCTTGTTAGCCGGGCTTTCCCTGGTTTGGAAAATACAGAAATTCTCTGCTGCTTGCCGTTTTGTCCCGAGATCGCAAACTAAAAAAGTGTTGGCCATCGTTGGCCATCGTTGGCCATCAGATAGTTAGCCATCGCTTAAACTTTCTTTATCTGATCCGCTGGAGCCCAAAATGGGAGCCAGAACGAAAGATCCTGTTGTCTTATCTGATGAAGCCGCCGCCCTATCTCCGGCCTTCATCTTCCTGCGTCGTATATGAAGAGGGGGGAGAGGCTCTTTTTAAGTCCAGGTCAACGAGCCATCCGCCGGTACTCCGTATAACTTCACACTCTGGTGTCTGCGAGGGTTTGGCTGCACAATCGAGTCGCAATGGTGAACGTATTTTATGTTCCAGGTAGGCCTCCCCTCTAATTTCCTGTATCAAGGTCCCGATCTTACCAGCTAACGAGCCGTTCGGGAAAAGTGTTCTTCATCGTGTTTCGAGAGACACTGGAAACAAGCATTATTATTTCCATTTTGCTCTCCTTTCTCAAGAACCAGCTTGGCCCTCAATACGATGTCCAAGTCTACAAAAAGCTGAGGAAGCAGGTCAGTGTCAATACTCGAAATGTGCCATGTAACATGAGTAACTCATATATACCCCCCCGATTCTAGGTCTGGCTAGGGACTCTCTTGGGCCTAGTAATCTGCATTATCATCGGATGCGCTCTGATCGGCGTATTCTACTCCCTAGGCAAGAATGAATGGGAAAAGGCAGAAGTCCTCTGGGAAGGTATTTTTGCCTTGATTGCGTCTATAATCATCACTTTGATGGGGGCCGCCTTGCTTCGTGTTTCAAAGCTCCAGGCAAAGTGGCGCGTCACGTTAGCAAAGGCTTTGGAATCCAAGGAAGATGATAGTCGACGGAAAACACTCTGGGGAAGGTTCAAGATGTGGTGCGAAAAATACGCCATGTTCATGCTGCCTTTCATCACCGTGCTGCGTGAAGGCCTAGAAGCGGTGATATTCATCGGAGGTGTCAGTTTGGGCGCTACAGCGTCCGCAATCCCAATACCCACCGTTGCCGGACTGATTGCAGGTGCTGCGGTTGGATACATGATCTACAAGTACGTTTGTGAGATGGTCCGTTGCCTCTGAGTTGAACTTGTGTGTGCTAATTTATCCTTTCAGAGGAGGAAACTTTGTGCCCATCCAGGTATTCCTCATTGTGTCGACCTGTTTTTTGTACCTAGTTGCAGGAGGACTGTTCTCTCGAAGTGTGGGATTCTTCGAACAGTATAAGGTAAGACGCTAATGCAGACCATCTCCTAGGACCTCAGTAGCAAATGCTAATTCAACCAGTGGAATATGGTAGTAGGAGGCGATGCGGCCGAAACAGGAGTAGGTGCCGGGTCGTACGACATTCGATCCAGCGTTTGGCATGTCAATGTATGTTCGCAACTCCTCCAAGACAAGGTTTCTTTGATAATGGCATTGACGGCTAATTTGAGTATCTGATCTGTAGTGCTGCAGCCCCCAGTTGAATGGGGGTGGTGGCTGGGGTATCTTCAATGCTCTTCTCGGATGGACAAATTCTGCATCCTTGGGTACAGTATTGTCGTATAACTTCTACTGGATTGCAGTTATCATTGGATTCCTTTCCATGATCTATTATGAGAAGAGAGGCAGGTGGCCGTTTCAGAAAGGCAGCCCAAAGCGCGACCTCTCTATCTCCGACCGTTCGAGCGCCGAGCATCCTCCTGTAGGGAAGGGCCCGTAAATCTTTCTGCAGGATGCCAAATCTGTGTGACTAGAAAAGAGCCGGAAGCAATGAGATGGTTAATTGTTGGATGTTTCCGCTGATGTTTTGGCATTATTCTTTCCGGTGCCTTCTAGTCGTCATTCAATCTTGTTGATCTGATAAGATTAAAACAAAGTCTATTAGTAATCAATATTAAACCTTATTTTGCTTCTCCTTCTCTCGTCGTATTGGAAGAGAAGAAACAGACAAAAGGACAAAGCAAGAGTAAGGAAAAGGGGAGACAATATACCAAATTTCAATGCTGCTCCTTATTAGCCTATCACGGTTTATATGAACGTTTTCTATACCTAATATACCCGTTATAATACACTTAAAGCTTTCTCCACATCGCTGCCCCATTCCTGCTTTTATGACCTTTCCGGGCCTTCTTGTCATCAAAGATCTAACTCTGCTCAGGAGTCTAGAATCTAGCTATATATACAGGTGATGAAGCCTATGATTGTGGACTGCCCATAATGATTGAAGAAGCTTTCCCACCTTTACCATCTCCTGCTGCGACAGCTCAAGAAACGGACAGAGCCGGTACCATGTTTTCCCCGCTGGCTGACGTTCCTGTCGCTGCAGCACCACCAGTCATTACTATCCATAAGGGCGGAGATCTGGTTATTATCTGTGAAACTGCGCCTTATAATTCATTACCTGAGAAAACAAGGCATATGTTTCGACTCTCTAGCCTGGAAATCACGAGAGCTAGCGAATATTTCAAGGCCCTGCTAGACCCAGCCAAATTCCAGGAAGGCCGATCGCTTCTGCAGAGCTATGAACAAATGGAGACCCAATACGGGTCAAGGGAGTTGGCTTTAAAGAACATGAAAGTAGGCGAGCTGCTCCATATCAAAATCGAGCTCCCCCCACTGTCGACCAAAATCAACCTACGGGAGACTTTGGCATTGTATTTTGAACTCCTATGCCTCCACCTGCCGTTCAACCCAGACCCAATGGGCTCAAGGAGTTCACCGTTAACACTATTTCTACACTGGCTAGTGTGCTCGTTCTTTCGGATAGGTTTCTCTCAAATGATACCATAAGATGTGCTTTCAGGTTTGTTTCACGGGAACATGTAGGACCATTCAGCTATTCAAGCATCATAGCCAGACTACAGCGTTGTGAAAGTGGAGATGAAGAATGCATTAGACAGGGAATCTTCTCAGCACATTTCCTTAACGAGCTATTAGCCTTCTCCAGACTGACGCAGTCGCTAATTCTTCAGGGTTCCGTGAACTGGATGGCAGAAAAGCCTGGTGGCACGTCTGGACTTGACAAACCACTATGGTGGCACTTGCCAGGAGGCATAGAAGGTAAGGCATATCGACACCATCCTTTTTCTTTCCTTTATCTGCTGATAGTGGCTAATACCTTCATTCTTAGAAGAACTCCAATTTCGGCATGACACTATAATCGACACCATCAGTGAGATACAGAATCATTTTCTTGTCGCCTATGGAGCAGTTAATCCATATCAGGCACTACAATATTCTTCTCTCTTTGATCAGCCGAAGAGACAATTACAGTGCCGCCGTGCGTTGGAAAACTCTGAAGCATGCGATTCTTTCCAATTGGGCGAGATGATCCGTTATTTTACCAGCCAGTCCAAAACACTCTTCCTGGAATCCGGGTTATACTCGGAGTCAGGTATAGGAAACCGTGAAGATGCACATGAAGGCTCCCAGGCTTCACACTTTGCCCGAGAATACGGGAAGAAGAACCCAGATAATTCCACTGGTAAAAACCAGGCAGCAACGAACGCAGCCGAAATGGCTAACATTAATACCATACTTTCCTACCTGAGGTGCTACCCGGAGCGTCAAATGGATTCTTACCACATAGGATGTGGACTTCGCCGCCGGCTTCTTCCTCTTCTGGATTATATCGGTAAATTATGTATCATGGGCAAACCATCCAAGACACCACGCTTTGGGCAAATTGGCCTATGCAAAAATCACAACCTTTTTGATAATGGTGGCCCCGATTCATGGAGCAACAACCAGACCCGGGAAGGGATGTCTGTTGTTGCAAGCGCTCACTCACCGGTTTCCGTTAAATATCACGGTATAAACGCATCAGTTGCCTTTAGAAAGCGCTTTAAGTCTCGACCGACCGTTTTATGCAACTGTGAACGGTTCACATTGGAGGCAAGGGGTTTCTTTACAGCCAAGAATCGGCGCTGGGAATGCTAGATTGGAAATATCATGGCTACTCTTGGTGTAACCTCCTATAGACTGAATACACAAGTCTTGCAGTACTCTTTGCCATATTGTTCAACTGCAACTGTTTGACAAGACCTGGCCTGTATGTTTTTTCTAGGATGATAATGTAAAAGACATAAATAATTGTGCATATCAGATAACATTACTCCAAGCTACTCAAGCAAATGTACGTAACAAGCTCGATAGTAGAATGGAAGGTGCGTGGGAATGGGGGCATTTTATAGTAAACCAGAACACTCAACCAAATCTCATTCACTCAATGGTATAGCCGTCGGCAACGCACTTGACATCCTGAGTGAAGCCCACTGATTCGCCCTCCATATCTAATAACGATACAGAAAGAACGTCTACATCTGCAAATGGCGTTGACTTGGTAAACCGGACATTCATAGGGAAGAACTCGTTCTCGTCACTCTCGGGATCAGACGATTCGAACTCAAAACTGCCAGAGGAATTAGATGTATCGACGTATCCAATGTTCCAGTCCAGGGTGTCGCCTGTTACTTCGTAATTGGAGTCAAAGCTGGTGATAGTTGGCTCTACTGTCTGGAACGGAATGGTGACGGCGACATCTCGCAAGCTATCCGAGCCAGTGAGCTCGTACTCCACTGTAACAGTAGTCGAATCAGAACCCTTATTAACCCACACGGTAAAAGTGATGGGTAGTAGGTCCGTCTCTCCACTGCTTGCAATACGCCACCGAAGTACACCGATTGCGTTGTTCGCCGGGAACCTCTTAGACGTGTCTTTTAGCTGAATAACCTTTTGGTTTGAGAAGAGTGCTTTATCAACATTTGGGTGAGTGCGGTACTGGGCGCCGTGCGTTGCATTTGCAGTCAAGTCAAGTTTGGCCTTGGTGAAAGAAGTATCAGAAATGCGCAATTGAAGGTCACCCTTGACCTCGAATGATTTCAAGGCGCCATCTCGAGATAGTTTGGCGGACATGGTCTCGGCAACGGTTATGTGGATTGGATCACGCTCTGCGGATAACGATGCTCTTGCGGACGGAGCTTCTGCGGCAGCAGCAGCGGGGCTTGGTGCAACGAGGGGTGCATCCTCAGCTTCGGGTCCAAGTTCACCTCGTACTTTCTCGTAGATATCGGTGGTCTTAGACTTCTTTCCGAGTTGCATTCCTTTGCCTCTACTGACAAGGGGCCTATTGACAAGTAACATTAGTGTTAATTGTATGTATCTTTCTGCATTACAAGGCGGAAGGGAGGTTGTACTTGGAGAAAGTCTTCTTTTTCTCGGCTTCGTATGAGTCCATTGCATCCGGAACGCTCGATCGGACAGGCGGGGTGTATGTAGGGTAGGATGGAGTTCGCGGAGCCATAGCTCTCCCGCTTCGGGCGGCTTCCTTGCGCTGCATCTCGAGTTGTTTCGCCTTGCGTTTTCGTTCCTCAGTTGCCTCCAATTCTTTGTTCTATGCAACTTATTAGCAACCACGTCACCTATAAAATAGTCTTATCTTGAATGAGACAATATCGGTCTGCCTTACCCTGTCAATTATTTCCTGGACTCGTTCCTCGTGACTCTCCATCTCGAGGAAAGTTTTAATCTGTGACAAAGACAGGTTCTCTCGGTATCCCAGAGTAACAATTTCGTCAAACGCACTCAGAAGCTCAAACGCGCTGCGGACGATCTCCCTCTCATCCAAGCTTTTGCAAATGCTAGACACGACCTGGGCAAATATATGTAGACTGTCGATGTCCTGAAGGATGTTGGACTGGCGATTTGTGATGAGGAAGATGTACAGCTCGTCGAGAGGCTGATAAACAAATCGGACATTATCCTGCTCAACGATCGTGTGCTGTGTGCCCGAATCTGCCAGCTTAGGGAACGAGGCCAGCAATGCCTCTATTCTCGTGCGCGGCATCTCTCGAAACTGCCGTGAGAGGACAGCCTTGCCTCCCCTCGTACATATCGAAGCCGCTAGGACAACCTAGGATGCTGTGTCAGTACTTGCGTAGTGGGTATGAGGGGACGACGGATATAGGAGCCGAATCGCCTACCATTGCGTCTACCAGTCACACCCGGGAGTAATTTCTATTAGAGGCCAAGCTATTCCTTGGGCAAATTCGCCGTTAACTTCACGAAGTTACTCCTTGCGGATGCCGTCGTTCTGGTTGTGGTTGTTGTCTTCGGCTTCGTCTGTCTTCGTTGTGATGCTCAAACTTGTCCTTTAGAGAGGATGATGTGGCCCGTGCACGGCGTCGCTTATTGTGGCAAAAGGGGAAATTATATTTCTTCAGCTTTTTTTTTCGTAACATCAAACAACAGGCTGACGACGACTTGATATCCCCGACAGAGACGAGAGTCGCGGTATATTCATCGCTACTTGTTCTTTACAGTTCATTTTTTTGATGGTAAAAATATACGATATTTCTGGATACTGTGTTTCAAGCCTCTGCGATGGTGTAAAGTACTGTGGTTTGAGCTGTTTCATGAGATAGAGACAACCCGATCGACTCGCACATTCTCGCGATGGAGGCGATTATACTCGACGAAAGTATGGAACTGGCGCCTGATACCGCCAGATACTTTGATCCCCACGATGATATCGAGATAGACCTGGATGAGGTGGGCGCTCCGAACCACGACAACGACGTGATTGTTGACGATGCCTCCATGGCTGGGTCAGATCAGGCAGAGATCATGGGAGGGACTCACGAACCCGTGAAGGACGCAGACATGGTGGACGATAGCCACGGAACTCAACACGTCGAAGATAGTCACAAACAAGCCGAAGAGGATTATCAGTTTGTCGACGATGCACTAGATATCGACAATCAGTCCTACGAGATGGAGGATGATTATGAAGAGGATATAGATGCCCCGATCCCAGGCACGGGCGTGATGGAACCTGATTTGCCCGGTAACGGTGCCCCTTCGGCTGAAATGGCAGAAGGCGGTTATAATGGCCTGGAGGATGAGCCCACAGGGCCGGTTGAACCAAGTGTTCATCCCGAAGTGACTGAACAGAATATGTCATTAGTGCCCAAGGAAGGGAGTGAAAATTCTGGTATACTTCCAGCAGAGGAGCAGGAACAGGTCCACGAGGTAAACCTTGGTGCCGGTGAACCGGACCAGGTTAACCTTACTTCCGATGAGCAGCCCCAAAATGCGGAACATCTCGAGGCTGAAGAGCCAGTCTCTGGGGTAAAGTCTCCAGTTAAAGAAATAGCACCGGAGACTCTGGATGAGGGCAGTAACCGCGTAGCAGAGGAGGCCGCTGTTCCAAGAAAGAGTGAAACTGGCGCCCAAGAAAGTGAGGCTTCTATATTACACAACGTTCAAGTCTTGTATCAAGACAGCGAAATCTCCCTATTCCCTCCTAAAGAAGATGACCTATCAGAAACATATTTCCTCGAGGATGAAGCTTTGGCAGATGAGCCTATTGGAGATTTGCTTAACGCCTGTCGGGTAGTCTTGGGAGACCATATGGGAACGGAAGAAGAGCTCTACATGGAGATAGAGTGCCTTGGGCTCCATCTAACAGAGGTACGGAATATTGTCAAGAATAATATGTATTTGGTAAAATACTAATACTCTTTTTAGGCTGTCCATCCTCCCATATCATTGTCACAGATAGTTCAAGTATACCTTGACCTTTGCCGGAATGATGGAGATACTAACCCTGGCCCTCTTTACATAACTCTTGCTACGCAACCGTCCTTTACGCAGAACTTCAATACTCTTTCGGAAGCAGCTCAGTCTGGCAAAGGGCTCTCATATGTTGGTAAATGGGACGAGTACGAGGATCAAATAGTCTCTGAAGAGCATGAGAACACAGAAAGTCAGAACGCAGAAGAACCAGAAGACACAGAGAATGGCGAAAAAGACGAAGAAACTGAAGCTTCAGCACATGAACCATCAACTCCCAAGAGCCAACCAGAAGTCAATCATGAAGAGGACAACAAAGAGGGGAATTATGTGAATGAAGGTATTGAAATTAATGCAAATGAAACAGAATATCAGGAAGCCCAACCGGTCCCTGCTGAAGCTGCTATAGAAGCTGAGGTCTCTGATGCCGAAGCCAATCAGACAGAGCAAGAAGACGCTACCCATGAATCATTTCCTCCCGATGATGCTGCCCAACAGGAGGTAACTGGGCAGAATTTACCCGTCGAAAAAGTCGAAGAACCAAGCTTTGAAAACACGCAAGAAAACGCTCAATCCCCAATTCCCGACAATGAAGGTGGAGAATCTTCAGTACCTCATATTTCTCAAGATACTAACACTGAGCCCGCCCATGAAAGTGTCACAGATGCCCACGAAGATTTCATTGAGATCGACCTAGAAGCATTTGATGAAGAATCACATAAAGATGATGATGACCATGTGGATGGTGGCTCTAGCCATCCTTCTCATGAACAGGCTGCCGAACCTAGCACTCCAGAACCAAGTTATAACCCACTCGAGGTTGATGAAGATATTTTCAAAAGTCCCACTGCTGCTGAAGTGGAGTTACCTAATGAATCTTCCGAAGATCACAAAACTGATCGGCTAGACGAGGTTGCCTATCCAACTGAAACGTATGATGAGAACCAGATAGAAACTATTCTACGTGAAGGCCGGAACAATGATGAAGACACAACTTCTGCGATTCCTGTAGAAGAAGGCCAAGCCCAGGACTTTAACGCAATAGAAGTTGTAGACTCTGCAACTGGAGAGACTCTATCGAATCCCAGCGCCGAGTCCAAGGAGCCAGAGGTGAACGTTGAAGGTGTCACATTTCCTGGTTCGGCAGAGATGGAAGCTGACTGGCACCACGACGCTCCCGAGAACCGAGATCTGGTTGACCCTGAAGAGGAACCCTACCAGACAGAGTTGCTGGATGGAGAATACCTGGAAGCCCGCAATGTGGCAGAAAATGCAGAAGTGGCAGCGTCAAACCCAGAGCCTGAATCCAACGGAACAGCTCAAAACGGCGCAGATTTCCAGGAGCAGAGTCCAAAGGCTGGCAAGAGGCCTCGTGTGGATGATGAGCCTACCAGCATGCCAAACACAGTACCAGTGATAAAGAAACCTCGCTCCGAATGAGGCGGTCACCCTATTTTTCCTGGTCTAGCTATTATTTTTACCTTTCGTCTTATCAACCCTTGCGGTCAGCGATGTAGTCTTCCTTAACTAACCTTGTACGATCACACATCCGCCTAGAATGGTGGTACTAACGCATACAGGGCCAGCAAACCTCAACTACCATCGAGACACTTTTATCTGAATGGCAACAACACTTAAGGTACGTAATTTTCCCAGATACTAACTATAGCTTCCCCTGTTTTACACGCAGGCCATTCTCAAGTGTCGTACTGGGCAACTGGGATGACCCAAATGGCTGGATGCTACCTTTACAGACCGACCATTACCTGCCTACATTGACATAGTCATCTTAATGCTGGATGTTGGCCCAAGGAAGAGTATCCGGAACAAAGAGCTCGATACCGCCTGGTACCTTTTGTTGGGGATAGTTCTCGCTCATGCTTGCATGGTCCTTGGTATATATCCATCTGCCTCCTGGCTTACTGACTGGTAACCGTTGATTTCATCTACACCTAGCCACAATGGTCCTTTCCCCCTTGCGGCTTCTTTTTTGCCTTCTTTCTTTCTCAGCCCTATGCCTTGTCTTTTTATATCCTCGCACTGACCTTACTTGTGGCTTGAAAATGGCGTTCTGCACGGATGCGAAAGGGGGGTTTATATCATACCTTAAATCTTTGGAAGCTTTTTATTCTTTTCTTCTTCCTTTTCTCTGCCGGCCATCTGGAACTAGATCTTCCTGTCCTCCTTATGCTCGTCGCTTTCCCTGTTCCCCTCTTGCGTTCCTCCTGCTGGTCTCTGTATGATAGCTGTCTGGTTTACTATTTAATTATATTCATCATTTTTTTTTTTATTCCACTTCCCACCCATTGCCCTGTGGATTTATCAGGCCCCCCCTTGCCGTATATCTTACAATCTTAATCATATAGATATATATTAATTATGTCCGGAGTACTTACTACCACCCGCCCCCAACCATCCTGGTGCGTGTCTCATCTCCGATCTCTTTACCCCTGAAACATCCCCCGATGTGCCCTGCCCATGATATTGAGCCTCCAGCAGCAGCCTTTACTTCCGCACCACTACCGGCACCTGTGCTCAGCAGGGCTCTCCTCGCCTCCTACCAGGCCTTCTTCCCCTGCTCCCTGCCACCTCGAGCTGCCGCCGTCTTCCTTTCTTTCGCCGTGCCTGACGATCACAGGCCTTTGGGGGAGGAGGAACGCGCAAAGTAGGCCTGCTTATCTAAGCAGCTCACCTGCTTCCCATGAAACAACCAAAAAGAAACCAACGAGACCAGAAAAGCTGGCCTGAAGTTCAACCTCAACCGCAAGCCTTCGCCTCTCTTCGCACCTGGAAAGGAACCCGGAGTTCGCTCGAGCAGGCCGAACAGTCAAGACCCTCGCCGCGTCTCCTCGTCTGGCGCCGTCCTTCTTCGCTCTCTGCCCGTCATCCGCTGCCTTTCTATGGCCATCCTCCACCTCGGTCTCCACGGACCACGGCTTACGATCTCGCTGCATCACGATCGGATCTGACCTGCTAGAGAGCTGTCTGGCCGTCTCTGCGACGTGTCTGCTCGTCTGTTCGCTTGCTCTGCTTTGGCTTGACTAGTTAGCTTGCCTGTTTTCCTTTCCTACCTTGCGTCGCTCGTTTACTTTTTTTTTTTTATTGCCGCCACGCTGGTCCTGTCCCCGTCGACTCGCCACGGGATAAACGCAAAAGCCTCCCCTGTACCTGCGCCCGAAAGTTGCTGGCCCGATTTTCGACCTGGAGGAGGGATAATATTAATATTGACGGGGTGATTGCGCTACTTTGGCGGTGCGGTTGAACGACCACCTGGCTATTGCGCAGTACCGTGACGAGGAGACGGGATTACTGTTGAATAGAAGATAATACACCGGCAACATGGTTTCGGACAAGTATGGCGAGCACTTACAGACGGATGGAGAGGCTGCGGAGTGGGGAGAAGCGTTGTGCTAATGGTTGGCATTAGGTATATCGGGCTATGCCTCGCCATCGTGTCGACAATGGCCATTGGTGAGCCGCAGCCAAATAAATCAATCCTCTTTGCAATGTTGATCTAGTTCTAACTGTATTCTTTGGCTAGGCACAAGTTTTGTTATTACTAAAAAGGTCGGTATTAATAAAACGACCTCCTGTCATTTGTTCCCAGTGCTTACCATAGTATTCAGGGTTTAATACAAGCATCGGAACGACATGGCTTCGAAGGAGATGGATTCTCATACTTGAAGAGTCCCCTGTGGTGGGGAGGAATAGTTACATGTTCGTCCTCCTGTTTATGCCTCTATTTATACGCCAGAGTCTGTACTGAATTTAGCCCTTGCAGTGGTTCTCGGAGAGGTTGCGAATTTCGCAGCATATGCCTTCGCTCCCGCGATCTTAGTGACTCCTCTCGGCGCTCTAAGTGTTCTAATAGGGTCAGTTATCTCGGCATTACCTCTATTTGTGCACTTATCCCACCGGCTAACATTCGAGCTAGGGCTGTTCTGGGAGCATACTTCCTAAATGAGCGGCTTGGGGTCTCAGGAAAGCTTGGATGTGCACTTTCACTCCTCGGCTCAGTTATCATTGTCCTTCATGCGCCTCCGGACCAAGAAATCGGAACTATAGATGAGATTTTGCATTATGCGCTTCAGCCAGGTATTTTGAACTACTGACTAGTGCCGCCAGGTTTGCGCATTGCTGACTCCGGCCAATATAGGATTCCTTCTCTACTGTACTTTTGTCGCAATTTTCTCTACCGTGATGATATATCGAGTTTCACCGAAATATGGGAAGAAAAACCCTCTAGTCTACATCTCCATCTGCTCCACTGTTGGTTCGGTCTCGGTCATGTCGGTCAAAGCATTCGGAATTGCCGTGAAACTCACCCTGGACGGACATAACCAGTTTACACACCCGTCGACCTACGTTTTTGCTATTGTGGTTGTCTGCTGTATATTGACGCAGATGAACTACTTTAACAAAGCTTTGAGCCAGTTCTCTACTTCCATGTTTGTTCTTCTCATATCTACAGTGTCCCATGCGATTCGAGCTGTCAATACTGACTTAGCAATGCGGTAGTGTAAATCCCCTGTACTATGTCAGCTTTACCACAGCCACTCTATGCGCATCCTTTGTCCTTTTTCGCGGATTTAATACTACAGACAAAGTCGCCACGATATCTCTCCTCTGCGGCTTCCTCGTCATCTTCTCCGGTGTTTATCTGCTCAACCTCTCCCGGACTGATCCCGATGGCCGTGCTACGGGCCGACCAGGCGATGAGGATGCGGTTCCAACTGATGGAATCGCAGGTATACAGACCCGTCGATCACTACAGGCACGAAGAAGTATTGATCCGCATCGCCGTAGCTCTTCGAGCATCGCGTACTTCAACGGCCCTAGTGATAGGGAAGGGCTTATGCGGTCCTACGACCTCGAGAGCGGTGCAGCCTTTGGTCTAGAGGATCTCACCGAAGAGCCCGACGATGCCAATGACAACCACAGCCCACGTCAGACAAACGGCACTACAGAGCATCACCCAGACGACCCAATTCCCAATGCGAACGGTACAAAGCCGTGAGAAAGGGGCTCCCTTTTGCTCGTCTTCCTTTTTGTTGCCCTTTTTCTTTCTCTTTCTCTCTTCCCTGGGCTCCTGATATATCTCCTTATATTTACATACCTCCCAGCACTGGATCGATGCATTACAAATGACAACTTCTGGCGCCATCCTCTTCCCACGATTAACGGGTATTATAATAAGAAAACACTTAAAAAAAATAAGAAAAGAAAAGAAAAAGAAAAAGAAAAAGAAAAAGAAAAAGAACAAACATGAAACCGACCACGAAAACAACCAGCAAGACGGGAGATAGTAATGATCCTTTCCCTTGTCTTTTTATTCCCTTCCTGTTTTCCTTCCGTCTCCTCTTCTTTATATTTTTGGCCTTTTGGATACTCCTGATTTTGATTTTTATCCGCGGATAAGTAAAGACTTTACGCCTGTCCATGTATTATTGGGAATTGGTACTCTTGGGAGGTGTTCATATACACGAAGGCCTTTCTCCGGGTCTTCATCTTCTTTTCCTCCTTTTCGGGGCCCCTCTGGCCGGATCTATTTCTTCCTTCTTTCTTGCATGTAGACCTGGCGTTTCGGAGTAGGATGTGTATGCTCAAGGGGAATCGATCTATCCTGCCTGTCTTGTCTGTTATTGTACGCCTTCTGCTCTGTCTATCTCCCTTCCTCGTCGACTGTCATGATCTTATATCAAACTCTTGATTATTACTTCTATCGTCTAAGTGCTGAGGCTTCACCCCTATTTCTTCCGACTCTTATCTACATCTGATAAGTGGACGACGGGATAACTAGGGTCAGGTGACTGGATGCGCCGGCGATTCGATGAGCTTTCTTCAACGTCGCCAGCTTTTCGACCCATCGAGGGCCCGCTTCTTCTTCTTCTTCTTCTTCTTCTTCTTCTCGCTCAGGATGGACGCTGTCTCTCTGGCGGTGCCTTCGCGATTGTCTCGAGCGCACGCCAGACCTGACAGACAAGATGCCTGGCCTGGCGAGAAAGCTGCTCATCATTGCGGCCGTGGACGGCTTGATCCTCCAGCCGTACCATAACAACACCCGCTCGTCCGCCAATCTAGTACAGGTTGACTACAAGACACACCACATCCACTCGCCGGCGAGGGTCTCAAACTACCAGTACAAGAATGACGCCTGCCTGGAGTCGCATGGCTTGATTGGTTAGTTCGTCTTTATCTCCTCGGGAGTTGCATGCACGAGTTAACCAGTTGGCTGCTATAGGATTACTTTCCGTGGCATCGTACTCGTTCCTAATATCAATTACCCAGCGCCAGCAGGTGGCGCATATTCTGGGGAAACCGATCTTTGTGATAACTGGGGTTTCTATTATCCCTTTATCGGGCCAGGCTGAAGCTTCTAAAGCAATAAGGCAGGCACAGCGAGCGTTGGAGAATAGCCCGGACGCCTACGAGCTATCAGATAGCGAGTCAGATAATTCCGAAGACTTCCTGGCTGATGAACACAATAACTTCGATGCTATATCCCCGGAAGGTGACCTATACCCGCCAGTTGATGAGCCTAGCAACGAAATCAGTATTGCGGAAGATGTTATCAAAAAGCGAGGGCGGTATGGCAGATTTACAGCGGAGTGGTTTGCAAGAAAAGGATGGGGAAGTATCGGGTTGCCAGATTCCAGGAGACGGTCTCTTATTTCATCCAGCGATGGTTCTGTCCACGCTGAATCCATGGAGCTAAAGAACCTAGGAGCTGATGCTCTTGATGGGCTGGAATCCAAGGAGACCAGCGAAAACACCGCCGTGACAGACGCCAGAACCCATGACTTGTTGCCGAAGCTGTTAAAGTACACTAAAATGATGTTCGGATCCCGGAGCTTCTACTTTTCATATGACTATGATATTACTAGACGGTTTGGTCCGGTAGATCCAGCTTCAACACATGTTCCTCTATGTCACCAGGCCAACCCATTGGTAATACATTTCTCCCTGTTTTCTTCACCTCTGCTGCAATTATGTGCAGGCTAACAAGCCTGAATTTCAACAGTACTTTTGGAATAGACACTTGATGAAACCTTTCATGGATAGTGGGAGGCACACATTTACCCTCCCAATAATGCAGGGTTTTATCGGACAGCATGAATTTACTGCCGAAAGCGTTATGCGATCCAGCCCCGAAGGTGATAGTCAAGTTAAGTATCCTGAAGAAAGTGATGAGAATACCGGAAAGGCGAGTGAGGATGCTTCGGTTGATGGTAATCGAAACTTTCTTCTTACCCTAATATCTCGCCGCTCTGTGCTACGTTCAGGGGTTCGTTATCTTCGCCGCGGTGTTGATGATGATGGCAATACTGCAAACTCCGTAGAGACGGAACAAATATTGTCAAGTCCTTCATGGAACCCAGCAGAGAAGGTGTACTCTCTCCTTCAGCTACGAGGATCTATACCTCTCTACTTTTCCCAGTCTCCTTATTATTTCAAACCAGTCCCAATCATGCATCACTCAGCTCAGACTAATCTAGTGTCTTTTACAAAGCACTTCCATGATGTCCAGAGGCGATATGGTAAAGTCCATGCTGTCTGTCTGGTAGATAAACATGGCGTGGAAGTGAATATTGCAGAGACATACGGACGTTACCTAGAAAGTTTTAACAAGGCTGAGACGTCTGAAGATAAGAAAGTCCCATACCAGTGGTTTGATTTCCATGCGGAATGCCGAGGAATGAAGTTTGAGAATGTCAGCCGCTTGGTGGACAGGATGTCAGAGACTCTGGTAGATTTTGGTGACACTGTCGTCCAGAACAATGCTGTTGTTCGCAGCCAGTCTGGTGTCATAAGAACCAACTGCATGGACTGCTTGGACCGCACCGGGGTCTCGCAGTGTGCCTTTGGACAGTGGGCCTTGGAGAAGCAACTCAAAGAAGAAGGCCATTATATTGATCTTCAAGGGAGTGCTGCCACCCAGTGGTTTAACATCCTCTGGGCAGATAATGGAGACGCTATCTCAAAGCAATACTCGTCTACTGCTGCACTGAAGGGAGACTATACCAGAACTCGGAAACGTGATTACCGCGGTGCTCTGAATGATTTGGGTCTGACATTGACGCGGTACTATACCAACATTTTCACAGACTACTTTTCCCAGGCCTGTATCGACTATCTCCTTGGCAACGTGACCACTCGGGTCTTTGACGAATTTGAAACAAACCTCCAAAGCGCAGACCCTGGGATATCCATGGAGAAAGCCCGCCAGAGTGCAATCGAAACCAGTTGCCAGATCGTCATCAGCGACGAGAACGAGGAGTTTATCGGTGGTTGGACGATGCTAAGCCCTCGCCAGCCAAATACCCTGAGAACTCTACCGTTTGAACAGACCGTTCTCCTGCTTACCAATGTAGCCGTATACTCATGCCGGTTTGACTGCAACACGGAAAAGGTCACATCATTTGAGCGTATCGACCTGACATCGATCACTGGCATCAAGTACGGAACGTACATCAGCTCTACATTGACCGATGCCCAGAGGGACGAGAAGAGGAATATGGGCCTGGCAATTGCCTACCGTCCCGGCACCAGCAACTCTCTACGAGTCAACACAACCTCCCTGCACAGCCTTTTTGCTGAGAAGCCAGATCCCGCCCCCGAAAACCAGGATATAATCGACTGGGACCTATCGACTCTCTTCAAGGGCTCAGACCGATCCTCAACCCACTTCCTCGCGTTCAAATTGCCGAACACCTCTTCAGCGGTAGCCAGGGCCCCCAAGACTCCCGAGGTCAGCGAGGCTGACGCAGTGCGCGCCATCTGCGAGGAGATCGAACGCATGGTGAACCGGGCCACCCAATCTCCATCCATCCACGCCGAGAGGCCGTCCATCGTCGAGCAGACTCAGATCATCTCATTGGAGAATGCTCGGAGACAGACCGGATACTTTGAGCACCTGTTTTTCGATATAAAGAAGCTCGTCTGGGCTTGATTATATACTGATTCGCGTTGCCTCCGAATTTCTTCACTTGCGTCCCTTCTTCTCACCTAATTGCACACCCCGCTCGTCAGCCTCACCCCGCTCATATATACATAATCAGTTTAATGCATCTATAATATTTAGCCTTGAGCGTCAAAATATATCAGATATTCCACCCTTCCGAGATATCAAAATAATAATAATAATAATAATAATAATAACACTCGGCCTTTCCTTCCTTGGGAGGCGGGGACTTTTCTGCCGCTTCCCCCCGCCTTTCCCCTTTCGTCGTCTTTTTTTTCTGCCCGAAAAAAAATTATTAAAAAAATAAAATAATAAAAAATATAATAAAAATAAACGTCTGAGTAAATATAAATATACAGAAAACCCACAGGAACAAGAATGAGATGAGAGGAAGAGCAGAAATGGACCAAGAAGCTTGCTTGAAAACACTGCCCCAGCTCAAGTAAACTCCCTGCGAGGGCTAACTAGGGATCCCAGGTGAGGTCTTGGCGCGTTGTGTGGTTCTTCTGGCCGCAAGAACGCTTTTTATTGCTCGTATACCTTTGTACCTGAAACTAACTGTCTCCTTTGACAGACCTGTTGGTTACCGCTGCCCGCTGTCTTCGAGTGATTGAGACGAGGAAGATATATTCTCGCCTGGTGCTGGTCTCCCTTTTCCTTCTCGCAAGCGTTCTCGACGTTGCCTCTCATCCATCTGTCGGCGGGGGGTTGGTCCCTTTATTTGCATATCACTACTTACCCTCTCGGGCCCGACCTCTCTACTATTTGGCTCTCTTACATCTCGAAGGCTCCCATCTTCTGCGCTGAGACCCAACATAACTAATTCACGATGGCGTGGCAAGCGGAGGAGAGCACACTGGCGCAGCTGGCGGGGTATCTCAACGACACGTTGAATGCGCGAGATCAAGCAGTGCGCAAAAATGCAGAGCAGGTGAGACATCCAGCTTTATATTGGGTCTGATTATAGGCATTTTTGAAATGATAATGGCAATTCTAACGGCGCTGGCAATACAGATGCTCACGCAAGCTACATCTTCTCCTGACTTTGTCAATTACCTATCATTCCTACTGCGAACTCCCCAACCTCCTGCTGCCGTTGGCTTTGATATTAAGGGATACAATGTCGTTCGAGTAGCTGCTGCTATGAACCTAAAGACAAAGATAAAAGTGGCCTACCAGTCGATACCTCCAGAGGCTTTGGCGTACTTACAAGCAGCAAGCTTGGTAGCTCTGGGTGATGAATCTACCCATGTTGCGAACTCCGCAGGTACAATCATGGCAGAAATGATCAAACAGGGTGGGATATTAGGATGGCCAACCTTGCTTGAGGAGTTGGTGTCATTAGTAGGGAATGCCTCTGCTTCAGTTCCAAGCCGTACTCAAGAGGCTGCAATGACTGCCTTGCAGAGAATATGTGAGGACAATCATCGACTTCTACAAAAGGAGATCCAGGGACAGCAACCAATCCATGCCATTTTGCCTAAAATAATGGAGTTCACCGCAAGCTCTGTACCAAAAGTCAGGACCATGGCCTTGTCGACAGTTCATATGTTCATCGCTCACAAATCTCCCGCCCTCATGCAATCCCTGGATACTTTCCTTCAGTGCCTTTTTAAGGTAGCCGAAGATCCTAATACTGATGTTAGGAGAGCCGTTTGCCAGGCCTTTAACCAATTAGCAGAAGTTGCCCCTGAAAAATTGATCCCCTATATTGACGGCCTGGTCAACTATGTATTGATGCAGGAACATAGCCAGGAAGACCCAGAACTGGTGTTGGATGCTTCAGAATTCTGGATAGTTGCCGGAGAAGAGAAACAGTTGAGGTCGGCGTTGACTCCATACCTACCAAAGATTATTCCCGTCTTGCTGCAAAATATGGTTTATGACGAAGAAGAGGCCGCTCTGATTGCAGGAAAGGCAGATGACGCTGATGAACAGGACAGACCCGAAGATCTAAAACCTCAATTTGCAAAAACAAAGTCTGACCGATTGGCTAGTGCAAAAGAAAGCGAGGATACCTCCAACGGTGAAAAGAAACCAGCACCTGAATCTGAAGATTCTGATGATGATGATCTAAGTGATGGAGAGATCGAGGATGATCCCGAGGAAGAGTGGACAATAAGAAAAAGCTCTGCCACAGCTCTGGATATTTTCGCAACTGTATACCATCAGCCTGTGTTTGAAATTGTTCTCCCCTATCTTCGAGAGCACTTGAAGAACCCTAGCTGGGCCCATCGCGAAGCCTCAGTACTGGCGCTCGGTGCCATTGCTGATGGTTGTATGCTAACAGTTCAACCTCACCTACCGGAACTCATTCCCTACCTAGTATCACTCCTGACGGATCCAGAGCCAATCGTTAGAATGATCACCTGTTGGTGTCTGGGTAGATACTCCGGGTGGGCTGCACACCTTGAGCCCGCTGAGAAAGCCCGTTTCTTTGAGCCGATGATGGAAGGAATGCTCCACCGTATGTTGGATAACAACAAAAAGGTCCAAGAGGCTGCTGCATCTGGTTTCAGAAGTTTGGAAGAGAAGTCTGGGCCGCATATCATTCCATACTGCGAACCAATTCTTCGCCAGTTTGTGCTTTGTTTCGACAAGTACAAGGACCGAAACCTGGACGTTCTCTATGACTGTGTACAGACTCTTGCCGAGTGTACAATGTCTGAACTAGCAAAACCTGCACTTGTATCTATCCTTATGCCTTGTCTCATTGGAAGATGGAACAAAGCCGCAGATGAATCTCGAGAGATATTCCCGCTCTTGGAGTGCCTTGGCTACATAGCTAGCGCTTATGGGCATGCCTTTACACCTTTTGCACCACCAATATTCAGCAGATGCACCAAGTTGATATATAACACCATTATGGAGTGCAATGCCTTGGCTAATGGCCAGACAACCGAGGAGCCCAACAAAGATTACTTCATTACTTGCCTGGATCTCATCTCTGCTATTATACAAGCTATTGACCGCCAGAAGAGTGAGGAACTTGTGGCAAGCACGCAGCCATCCTTCTTCCAACTTCTTGCCTACTGCCTTCAAGACCCATACTACGACGTAGGTATGTCAGCGTATGCGGTCCTCGGTGACTGTGCAATGGTCCTCTTTGAACAGCTACAGCCATTCTTACCCACCATAATGCCGACACTTCTAAAACAGCTTGATCTGGATCAATTGGCGGACGAGGACTCATCAACCGGGTTAAGTGTGGTGAACAATGCCTGCTGGGCGTGTGGGGAGATATCCATAAATGCAAAATCTGACATGGCCCCTTACGCAGAGAACCTTTATACCTTACTATACGCCATTATGATCAACGAAGAGATTCGCGATTCCGTCACCGAGAATGCTGCTATTGCTTTGGGACGCCTTGGCATAGGGTGTGCTGAGCAATTAGCTCCACGTCTGGCACAGTATGCATACACTTTCCTGATGATCATGTCAAACGTGGAATTTTCGCGAGAGAAGGTGGGCGCCTTTGCGGGATTTAATCAAGTCCTTAAGCAAAACCCGCAAGCACTGGAATCCTGCCTGCCGGATTATTTCAGTGCTGTTGCATCAATGACAGATAAACCCTTCCACGCCCCCGAATTTGATGATTTAGACCAGTCTACCAGACAGGTACGTATATGATCATCCCTTTGCTTTGGGAACGCTTGATGTCCCACCAGGAACGATAGAACTAACACGTATCTTATAGGTTCTTCAGGGCTACAAAGAGTTGATCCCTGACTTTGCAGCTTTCATGGGAACACTGGATCCAAATGTGGCCTGGAGACTTCAGACAGCCTACCAAATATAATTCAGGCTATCCAGCCATCCACTCTATCTCTCTATTAACTATCTTTTGCATATCCTTACGGCCAATCATGTTATAGGTTATATATCTGTTTTCCCCTTACATCCCCAAAACTATTTCACCCCTCCCTTATCCTCTATCGGCCCTTTTCCCCTTTATCCATCAAACCGCCTCATGACTCCCCTAGTTCTCCTCCCATTGATATCCCTTTATCCTTAAAAATGTAGTATCTGAGCCGTCGGCACATAAACCCTTTCTTTCATTGGCTGGGGCGTCAAAAGAAGATGACGGGAAAACCAAGGATAGTAATTTTATGCCCTTTCCTTCAAGTCAAAAGAAGTAAATAAATAAAATGAATGAATGAATACATAAAATAACACAAATTATTCGATTGATCCCGGTGGGGGTTGGAGATACGGAATCTATTTGTTAGTGTTCTTGGAAGAATATACACCTCCTGTTGACAAGAAAACGGTGGAACTGGTCTTTCCATTGACATCAGTTACAGGTGAGAGGCATTAAGTACCTTGTGTGCTCCCATTTTTGCAAAACAAACATTTATCTGGTGGCCTAAATTCTATCACCAAAAATTTGTTGGGTTCCTGTGATTCATCTCCAGCTCGATCCCGCGTACGGAGTACTGAGAGTACGTATACGCTGAACATCTTAATCTATCTTAGAAGAATCCTAGCACGAGTTCTCACTATCTGCTAGTTCTTGAGTTTATTGTGACGTTTTAATGCTTCTCGAACCCCCTGTTCTCAACACAGTTATCACCCGTGATCGGCCGTTTACAAGCCCTTTTAACTACTGACTAGTTAAGGCGGCCTGATCTCCGTGTGCCCGAAATGCACTGATTATGCCGTTTTTACAAGAAATCTCCGATATGTTTTCCCAAGTACATATGCATGCCCCATAATATCCCTCCCGTCCAGCGTGCCATTTGAAAAGGTCGCATCTGTTGAGATTCAGTGTCTATGTATCATTGCCATCAAGGAACCAACACTTCACCAAACAGGAATGGCTCCCGGACACGGAATGTTCGTTGGGCACGAACAGCATTCTGCTCGGTCTTCTAAGAATATTCGGGGTATATTTCTTTCCTTGTATTGGCTTCAACAGCATAGATTTCGCAATGATGCATCTGAACGTAACATTCAGGGTAACGTGATATTAGAAAATTGAGTGTTGAGGTTATTAGGTATAGGGGTAGAAACCCGAGACAAGTAACCCTGGTCTTTTGAGCCCTGCAGACGGCCGCGAGTCACGGCAGGAAAGGCGTCCTGCATTTCACAAATGCATCACATTAGATGATGACGACGTACGTAGGGAGCTGCAACTCGCAGATATCTTAGAAGTGTGCGGACGAATACATGACCGACCTCCGCTGGTGGAAAAGCTTGTAAACGACGCATGCGGGCGGGGGCTGATTCTGTCTGTTTGACACACACATCTCACTTCCTTTTCCCCCCCTTTTTTGCATTTTTTTCTGGAATAGGCCACGAGATGGATTATTACCAGGCGGGTATGTTTGCAATCTTGCTGGGTAGGGAGCGTTCGTGGGGTTGACGGAGGGGAGTACTCAGCCCTGGGTAATTCGGCAGGCGGCTTACCAATTTCCTCTTCGAGAATTGAATCGCCAAGTAACTAATGACTGTAACCATACTACTACCGTGGATGCTCTGCCATCCCGGGGAGAAGACGCGTTGCCTCATTAAAACGCCTTGGAAGAGACATCTATTCTAGAATAAAAGAGGCCGGCCGAGGGTGTCAGCAAGCCACGCCACCACTCCGCCACCTGGGTTGTTGGCTTGACTGGCCTAACTAGTTGGTTACCTGAGAATAATGAAAGAAGGCAAGCAGACGGAGCTGAATGGTGGTGATATCAAATCGATCCAATCCTGACTGGAAGCCTTGGCATTTGAACGGGGACGGAGACGGAGACGAGTAAGAAAAAGGAAAGACGGGAGAGGTTCGGATCGAAGTATGCCATCCACTTGCGCATAGATTCGCATACATATGTAAGAATGGAGTTAGCGACGATGGTTCATGCCCTCTTTCGGGAGGCCAGCTTGGCCCACCTATGAAAGGGACAAACGATTTAGCGTGAACGCAGTTGTAGTCATGACGGTTTGAAACCTTCATGCTTCATGGGTCCTCGCAAGCAGTCGCTTGAAAGTCACTTAAGAAAATCAGGTTCTCGTCTGGTCCTAGGAAGGCTCGAAACATTCATCCCGTTTTAGTTGAACAAGTACTCCGTATCACGAACATGTTCAGCTCAATACAAGCAAAAGATGCCTAGAGAGTGGCAGTAGTGGGAGGGAGAGGCGAAGGCGGATACAAGAGCTATTCGAAATTCGTCCGAATACTTTATTGGATTGCAACATAACTAATGGTTATGCTTGTTTGTGCTCCGCCACCGCCCTTTAGGACACTCCCTGGTTATGGGATAGGACCATGGATTCAGATTCGTGCGTAACAAAGGTCGCTACAGTTATCAACACAGAATCCAGAGTTCGACGGTGCGTCAATCGGGTGGTTTTGCATCCTGTGTACTCCGTACGGAGTATATAAATAATATATGCTAACAACCCGCAAGGGACGGGCCACACTGCGAATTTACCTCATCTGGCTGACAAGGAAGCCCACTTGGTCGAGAATTAAGCTGAGCTAACTAGCCAGAACAGGCGATTGGGGGAGTGTTACCCGTTACCTGCCAGCGAGAAGTTGAGAACTGCGAATGGAGCTCTTCATATGTATGGAGCGGGAAGCATGTGGTACCGAGGGCCATAACGTTAAGTAATGTACGTTTTATACTCCGTATATAGAAGACGCATTCTGACTCACACATTAGATTTCCTGCAAAATGCCATCCATCAATCAGCATAGTCATGGCGGAGGAGTTGGATTCTTCAGAGTGGAGGCCGCAGTTCTCCAACTCGGCCGACTCACTACACGCTTGAAATCGACATATACTTAGTTCGACCCCACGCGCAATACCGTTGTAGCTATCCATATAAACAGGCCATCCGGTTAATATAAATACGCTATCTGGTAAGATCGAGACTGCATCGGATGCCTGGTATTCCGTGCTGGATAGAGAGGGGGGAAGGCGGCAGGAATTGTGGTTCAGGGGCTGCTTACATAAGTGTGTTGCCTCTAAAAATAGACGGTTGCTTGGTCAGCATATTCGTGATTGGCTAGGCGGTTCCTCGAGGTCAGCGCGGCAATATTTCCGCGCGCTAAACCGCTTTCGTAGCATTTTGGGTGGGGCTTCGGTAAAACCGGCAAGGATCCGCTCGTCCCCCACCCAGTGTTCCGGAACGCGCCAAGCGGCCGATCGCGTGGTCCTGCACTGGCCCCTTTGGGAAAATTTAACCGATACACACGCCTGCCATGGCGGCATATAGTTTATACCACAGCGGGCTAAGTATGTATCCTACATCTTAGTGCTTGGATGGGCAGCGCCTGGAAGAAGAAACGTTCGAGCAGCATCCGCTCACCCGCGGCGTTATTTTATTATTTTAGTTTTGTGGTTGCGAGAAGGACAAGCTGGGGCACATTATGGCGTTCGCGGATATGAAGAGCGCTGCCTTGTCGGCTCGGCTTCTTCTTTGGCCCGGTGCAAATCTCCCCGAGGTCTGTCAGCCAGTTTCATCGTGCCTCTCCTGCATTAGTGGCTGGCCCCCCGATAAGTATTGAGTCGACGATTGCTTTTTTGGATATTATTTTGACGCCCACCAGTCAATTTGGATTGCCGATCGCCTGAAATCGATGAATTGGGTAGTTACTTTTACCACGCTAAAGCCAGGTGAATTTGCAGGCATTGGATGGGATTGCATGCGAAGCTGGATAGGCTATATGCATGAAGCGCGGTTATACTCTGTCAAGGTTGGCATCATAAGACAGCTTGCTATCCGCAATATCTAGTTGAAGCTGGTCTCAACTTGTCCGACTAACTAGGGAATGGATGGTGGTGTCCTGTCCAACGTGGCGATTCCAGTGCATGGGGATGCACTCCGTACGGGGTAGGTTGAGCGGGCAAAGTATCTGGTGAGGTAGGACAGGTTTCCCCTGGCTGATACGGTGCGCATCAGTCGTGCAGCTTCGCTTGCTTATCAAGATACCTAGCTAACTGCTTCGTACGGCTGCCATGCGAGGTGGAGACGGGAGGCTCTTCTACCGTGGAGATGCTCTGACGTCCTAGTTCTATTCTTAGCAGCGTGAACTGGTGCCATGAGGTTGTACCACATCTGGAGATGATGAGTGGACATTTGTGTAAGTATATGCATGACAGGAAAGATACACGAAACACCCGGAGAACGCGGAGATCATACAATCATACGGAGTAACGCAGGCCACAATCCACTCCAAGAGGCTGTTTGCTTCAGGAGAAATTAAGACTGTAATATTTACCTTCCCTTTCTAGTCTCACTCTCTTAGCACATCAACCAATTTTGGTGTCAGGCTGAGCCTTGAGCGAGAGAAGACTTAAAGGGGGCTCTTTATGTTGTCTGTGGCAGCAGGTCTCCCTGCCTGTAAGTAACTAAAGGTAAGACAAAAAAGGAACGTCAGTAAGGTGGTGGTCAGCCAAGCGTGTACTCTTTCAACTTTGTATCGGTGGAAACTCACCCACCTTCAAGTCAAAAAGGGTGGCTCAGGATGTGGGTGAAGGTTCTTCTGTGGAGGGAGGCTGATGTTAAAAATAAACCAGTGACGCACATGGCATTGGATGGTTGCATCTTAACAAGCGAGGTTGGAATGTAACTAAAACAATGTTTCTGGAAAAGAAGGGCAGACTCATAGTCCTGCCAATATAGGGACCATCTTTCGCAAGAATGGCCAAAAAAAGAGGTTGCTGCCTGCTTGAGGCTAGTGAGAGTAGATCCAGTATGGAGTAGGGAGGAGGGTAAGGGAGAAATGCATGGAATCTCCGAGCTTTGAAGAAGTAATATAATAATAATAATGTGGTTATTTCGAGTTGTTTTAGCTTCCAACCTTATATGAGAGCCTTTTACGGCCCACACCTTCGCGAGCCTAGCTACTTCGAGCTTTTAGCAACCCATACTATATCCTGGCCTGAAGAAAGGCGGAACAGGGCTTTCCTTTTCCTTTCACTAGCTACCCCTTTTCCCTCATCGTCGTGAAAAAATCAGTAAACCGTACTATCCAGATATGAAAGAAGAGATCAGCCTTGCTTTTACCTTTTGTGCAGTACCACCCGTAGCCCGCGTCGTTCATTGCCTGATTCTATCGAGTTGAGAAATTTGGCATGCCAGCAGCCTGCTGCCAAAACTGCAATAATGGTTGCAGTGTGGAGATAAAAATAGTATGGGGATAGCCCCGGACTGTCATAAATAGCACAGTTTCTCATCAACAGTATAACCAACTCTCCAATTGTCCGCACGAGCGGGAGGGCCACACCATGAGTCCACAGCGCCATGGTATTGGGAGATTTCAGGACCTTCGGGAGGGTCTGGGCTGGCTGATAGGTGGCTTGCCCTGTGCAACGTAAAGTATCAGCTTGTTGAAGTACATTCATCCCCACCGCCCTTAATTCCGCTTCCCTATCATTGGCATTTTCTGCTTTGATCCCCACAGAGACTTTCTTGGACGTTTTCTTTTTCTTTCTTTTTTTTTTTTTTGCTACTTGGCTCACCTGCATGGTCTGTGTTGATGAAAGAGTTGAAAGAAGGAAAGTTTACGTTGGGAAGAACTTCTGTATGTAACGCTGTTTTTGTCCAGATGGCAAGGCGAAAAACTGTTTGATTCCCCTCAGCCGACCCAGTCGGCTATCAAACCTTCACATGCGCCCTGTACGTGGAGATTTTTTGCCAGCCTATCATTATTCCTGCAGCTGGCTTTTGGTCAGCAGTAATCCCTGTTCGATTTCTCGCTAGCACATTGAAGGGTTGACACACTCGGCACAGAAGGAAGCAAAATATTATGGCCCGCTGATAGGTTTACCAGAGGGAGGTAGGAAACCTAACCTATCTCCCATACTCTTTATATCAATGGAATTGTGAAGATGGAAATCCACGTGTGCATCACATAGAAATCGGCACACGCGATTATGATATACTTACATCGAAACGTGGTATCCCACCTTATTGAAAATGAACAAATGGGAGAGACGATGCGAGAATTTAAGTTAATAACGTGGCTGGGGTTTTCGGGCTGATAGATGAATCGTCACTGGCTGGAATTCAGCTGATGCAGGTCGTGCAAATAAAGAAGCGGGAAGACTGTTGAAATACGAAAGCCTTCCTCAAGGGGAATTTCCCACGAAGGAGGAGAGAAAAGGGGAAAGCCTTCTAAGAAAAGCTTCTTCTTCGTATATGAAGATCAATCTTGGGGATTGTGCGCTCCACAGTCAAGTAATGGGAAGAATTATATGCTTTAAAAAGTGGTGATGTGGGAAAGGGTCTGAAAACGATTGAAGGAGGAACATTTCACACTTTGCACATGGCTGAAGGTGGTTGCAGCGCAACACGGAACGACGTGGTTCCTGCCGGGTTACCGGCATTGGCCCTTACGCAATCAAGCTGAAGTTGTGCGGCCATCCCTTATTATTTTGTCGTAAGCAAAAGCCCAATCTGTCAGTTTTCACCGCCGGTCTGAGCAAGCAAGTTTTGTTTGGCCGGTATCGCTCAGAATCGATTGGTCAAGAGCGGCTGATATTGACCTTGGCATACGTCCGAGAAACCCTTGTTGGAGTTTGGCCTTTATTTTAAGTGTATTTTTGCAATGAAATCTTGACGCTCGGTGTGAATCATTCCGGCCATACAGTGGAATCGGGCAGTCTTGCCCCTTGCTCATATTTGCGCTTTTTGCCCAGAAGATTGAACACCTTAGCATAAATAGACGTGAGCGTTGTAAGTTTCTCGAAATGCTGATACAAGGCCCGTGTATTGAAAGAAATGGTCCAATCAGTATTCTTGATCTCAATCTTAAACTTTCCCTATCAGGCAAGTTTGCAGTTTAGAAATCAATCACAGCTCGTATAGCAATTTCCAGATCAGGAAAACTACGGCCGCTAACAAAGCAACATGCCGAATCTTAAATTTTCTTTTCCCAGAGTGTCGATGCAAGGGGACTTCATGGAAAAGAAAAAGTAAGGCATCACACAGTTCTTGGGAGTCTCAGTGTGTCCTTGTCCTGTCACGACCAACAAATGCTTCTTTGTCACCAGAAAAGCACTGTTGGCCTCTTGCAAAGGATCGACAATGATAGCGGAATGCCCATTGTGATTCCATCTCGCATGGCAGGGAGCAGCCATGTTTCTTGACATCACAGCTACTTCTTACTTGACGTCTTCCTGGTCGGATCCGGATGCATCGACCCAGCATTCGCTGTATCGGAGCCCTCGCGCTCCCGCGTCCCTCCTCGTTCCGCGAGATCCAATCCAACGGGTCGATTCGCTTATTCTTGCTTGTGCTAGCCGCGTGTTCCTCAAGCTCAAATTACAGAGTCGAGTGGTTGCCAAAGAAACATGTGCCTGTCAAGGGAAACGGGACGTCTGAGCTGGGTTGCCACGCACACAGCAGTCGCACAGTCTCGTCTCGCGACGGGCAGGCAGGCTCCAAGAGATAATAATAGTTCCCTCATGCACACATGAAACACGTTAAACTCGAAAAACTTTGCGCTAGCTAAGCGGCTAGGGAGCCGGGATGCTCTTCATCTCCTTGAAGCCAGGCAGGCAGGATATCATCTGATGGGCAGGCTTACTGCACGCAAGCCACCACCTTGTCTTGTTTTCTCTTCTCGTCCCTCCGCGCGTTGCTTTTTCCTCCTGTCCTATCTGGCTTCGCAGCGGCATACCGGAGAAATTGGCACCTGGAGAGAGAGGAAAGGAATTCTCAGGACGCCGCCCTCAGTCCTGTTGGGAATGCTGTACTCTGTCCCCCGTACAGAGTGCTCGCCTGGGAGTAGTACTCTAGTAGTAGGAGTCGACGGTGACGTTGAAGTTCGAAGTTCGACGTTGAAATAACAAATGCCGACTTCCGAAATGAGATAGATTAGTCAGCCCTGGTCTTTTTGTTTTGACGACCTTCCATCCAACAACAACAACATCAGCTCTTCGACAACTATCAGAAGCACCAGCGACACCCACAACACACACCGTCGGCTCCGTGTCCAAAGAGCTGTTCGAACGCGACGACACAAGAATGCTGATCCCTCCATGGGCTGGAGGGTGAACACCAAGAGGCCAATCATGTGGGAACCTGATCGGGAGGCCTTGAAGGGCCCGTCCCGTGCAAACCCTGCCCTTGATTATGCGGAGGGCTGGAAAATTGCAGAGATTGGAGGGTAATGTTCATCTCTGTTCATGCACATTTCTCCTGCGCATTTCCCCTCGTTTCTTTTTTTTTTTTTTTTTTTTTTTTTTTTTCATTTATCATCTTGTAATTTCTGTGGTGTAAATATATATGAAACGACGGATAATTTCCCCTAACTATTTTTAAATTCTCCTGACTGGGTAACCTACTCACTAACTACTTCGAAGCAAGCAAAAAGGAGCAGAGCGTTGCCATGGCCATATTGCGAATGCTCCTCTGCATGTTTGGTTTGATGGAGCGAAGTTGCAGATCGACAGGTTTTGCTGTGACAGGCGTTCACAAGGCTCTTCTCTCAAGTTAGTTGTCTGGTCCGTCACACTAAAGGGACGCTTATCAACTAAAGGCTGGGATTAGCTCACTAATCCTCCCAAGAGCCGCTACCAGCGTTCATCACGGTTGGAGTTTCAAGTTTGAAGAGAATGTTAAAAATTACGTCGCCAATACATGACTAGTAACATCGCGGGTCAATGACTGGCCGTGCGCCGAAGGTAGCAGAAGCTTCTGCTCCATCAACAGGTCCAGCGGTTCATCCTCCCTCCTCCCCCCTTCGGCCCTTTGGGGCAGAGCGAGGGGGGAGCCTGACCTTCGATACCATCAACTTCGCTCCCACTGGAGTTGATTCTTCCCGACTTGCCGGTGCTGAACTTTGTCTCTTTCCCACCTTCTCGTTTTGTACTACCTCCTCCCCCCATAGCCGACGGTGTGGATAAGATCTTGTTCTCCACGCTTGACAAGAGATCGATGTCCACAACATAAGCAGCTCTTGTTGTTAATATGGCCTCTCTCGTTTTCATCCAGCCGCTGAGCTGACGAGACCCAGGGTTCGTCTTCCCTGCTTGATCGGCCTCCCTTTTCCACACATAATTGTCTAGGATCCCTCGAAGCCAACCATGCGGGTGCAGTCCAGCAAGCCAGCTGACCATGGTCGGCCGGCCGGTCGGTATCGGTATTTTTCCCATTTTGTACTCCATGTTCTCCGTCCATACGCCGTCACCCAATTCACCCTGGCCCTTTTTAACCTCTTTTTCTTTTGCTATCACTTCTGACTTTTTCCCATTTTCTTTTTCTCCCCTTTTTTTTTTTTTAAATTCCCTTTTGCATTAATTTTCGCTCGCTTCTCCTTTGTTTTTCTTTGCCTTCTCTGAATTTCTTTTTTTCATCCCCTTGCTTTTGCCATGTATATCTCAGCTAACTTACCTTGTCACAGATTTGGCGGATGCCACATGGTAACTCAGCAGGCGCATGCCTTGGGCGCAGAAGGATGGCGGAATCCTTGTACGCCTCTCAGCCAAACGCCTGTTTAGCATACTTCTCCGTTTCTTCTTGGATCCATCCCCATACTGATTACATCTGGCTCAAATCTTAATTCGAATTCCGTGGCTCCCATGTTACCATGTTTATGTTCAAGAGTGATAGTCATGCTCTTTACCACTCAAGAGCAGACCCCGTCCCCTGCCACTGAGATCCTCCTATTCTTATTTCCCTCCAATGGCTGCTCCCGCCGCCCGAACTTTCTTGTATCTTCACTCTCTCCCCCCTTTTAGGCGTCCTAAACGTTTTAACGTCTTGGTTATTCCTCTCCCCTGATAAACTTTCGCCTCTCCATCCTCTCCTTGCCTTGTCTTTCCACCCCAGCCTGGCTTTGGATCTCTTCTCTGGTCTATAGCCCAACTCGAACTAGCGTCCTCCCCACCCATGCGTTTAAGCTCCGCTCTCTTCCTCCTCTCCTCTCCCTCTGCAGGCCTGTAAGCTTGCTTTTTTGTTACTTTATTTTTTTTTATTTTTTATTCTTTCTCCTCCGTCCTTTTCTTTTTCTTTTCTTTCTTTAGTGTGCTTTTTCCTGATTTTTGCTTTTGCACTTCTGTCATACCTTTTGCTGAAGTATATATCTTGACCCTGACCAGGATCATTCCGCAGAAGAAAAAAGAGGGTCCCTATTCATCCGATACCCTTGACACTTATTTTCACGGTCTTGAGGTGGTGTTCCATGCTTTCCTCTCATCATATTTATCCATTGAGATACCTTGTTCTGCATCAATTTTCTTCGATCTCCATCTTCATACCCTTCATCAAATAACCTCGTCTCAGCCGTTACTCGCCAGCTCGTGTTTAAGCCTCGTTGATATATAAGCAGCAGGGTGAAGATACACGGGGTACCGGAATTGTTCATTTATACCCAAGAGAGAAACCCTCGAGGTCTTCAACCTGACCAGTGCAGAGCCAAAAGAGACCCGAGGTTCCGAAAAGAGATCCAGCTCGTCGGAAGAGTCGCCGACGGCCTGACGCTGTTGGTCTTTGGAGCCTTGCTACAGAGGTACCGATACCTCTACAAAAGCCGTAGGAGCGAAGAGTCCCAAGGCCGCGGAATACTCAAAACATCAACCAGCTCAAACGCCTGTGACACTGTTTGAAGAGGGCCAGAGATCTAAACCAGCCCGTTCCGTGTCTCCTCTATTACTACGACCCTGTTTCTATTTATATACCTGGCCCCCCTCTCTCATTGAAATCATCTTAGCCCAACGACGATATATCTCGTATTACACCCTTCCTTATATACCTTGATTCAACCTCCTCTTGTTGCCATCACAAAAGCTCGAACTTCTATACCATCTTCGGCTCCAAACTCACCTTCAGCGAGTATCAACAACCAAACCATCTTTACTTCCTAATCCTCTCATCTATTCACAATGGCTGGACCTGGTGGTGGACCTCCTCGAAAGAGCCATACCAAGTCTAGAAAGGGTTGCAAGACTTGCAAGAGAAGACACATACGCTGTGATGAGACCATGCCGCAATGGTAAGTTTGATCCAGTCGTTTGGACTTTTTCTCTAAGACTGACTTGGGCGTTGTAGTCGAAACTGCACTAAGCATAACTGCAGATGCGATTACATGGATAATGTTCTTGCTCATGATGCCGCCAATAATGCCAGAAGCCCAGATCTTCTTATGTCTCCGGAGATCGAGCTAGAGATTCAGAACTGGCAAAAGTCTGGAAATCCTCCTTTCCCTGAGTTACAGCTTAGCACTCGAGCTTATTGGTATAAGTTCTCACGCACGGATCTTCGACTCATCCACCATATTGCGGGTTTGTCCATCGACCTACACCGAAGAGGCTACAGTAACTGCACTGTATGGGCCCAGAAGATGCCCATGTAAGTTGCCCCACAGTCAAAGATGCAAGCTCTTCCATGATGAATCCTTCTAACTCTTCCATAGCTTCCTTACTATTGCCTTGTCCAATGACTTTGTTATGAGTTCTATTCTGGCATTATCTGCTTCACATATTGCTTGGATGACCCAGAATCAAGACACTGAAAATCTTGCCTATCATCATCGAGGTGTTGCTATCAAGGGCCTTCAAGAGGCAATTAGCTCATTCTCACGCGAAAACTCGGATGCTATTCTTGCATCATCCTTGCTCTTGTCATGGCAATCCACTGAATGGTCAGTAAATTTTGCATGATTATATAGTTGTTGCGTTTAGCTAATGACTTCACTACAGGCGAGGGTGGGCATCTCTTCAACAAGGAGTTTCAACAGTAAGATTTCAGCTCATACCCCTATATCTCTACCCTTGATAGGGACCTTTTTTAACCGGTCATTATTTCAACAGGTCTTGAACTCGATGGAACCATGGTGGAAGGAAGAATCTGAGCTGGCCAGATTTATGGATGGCCAACGAGCTTTTCGAAGTGCTCGAACTCCCTTAACGCCAACCTACCCAGGCAGCATGGGCCATTTTCCGAACGAAGATATCATGAGACTGGATAGAGTTATTGTCAATCTACAGAATATCCATCAGCGAATTTCTCATAACCAAGAACACTTCCGCAGGATAACGGACTTACTTGCCTTCACTCAAAGGTTGCGAGATGAACTACCTGTTCAGTCTCCGGAGAAGGCCTTCGAGAGGCTCCAGCCCCTGCGTATCTGGCTCTTTTGGCTCCCTTCGGCAATGTTGCGAGGTGGCGAAACTGATCTCGGAGCTCTTTCCGTGCTCTCTCAGTTCTTCGGCGTTGCCCTTGCGCTGGAGCCACTCTTCCCAGAGTTTGGCGGTTCATACCTTGGCTCCATGGCGGTCAACCCAATCGAGGAGATCAGACGCATTCTATACCATAGACGTGCGGCGAACCCATTTGCACCTGAGATACAACTCGCTCTCAGCTTGATGGATCTTCCAGCAGAAACTGTAGCCGAGTACCGCAGTCGTCTCCAGTGGTCACCAAGATCATCCTTCGACGGATATCCTACAGGATCACATAGCCCATATCACCATGCGCTTCCAACTCCCCATTTGCCTCACCTTCCAGCTACATCTGCGGCCATAGTCAGCCCTACCACCACTGCCTACCCAGCATATACCACCTCACCTCTTCACTCGCCCATGACTCCAGCCATCGTCGGTTCACCATACCAGATGTCCAATGCAATGCTTCACTCAAGACGCCACTCTCAAGTATATCCATCACCCACGCTTCACCACGATCCGGTAGAGGATCGTATTCCCGAATATAAACAACCAGAACAGCCTGCGATGTTCAATCCAGCTTATCTCGGAAATCTTATCAACGGGGGCCCGACAATCGGGACGGAATACCATGATTCTCCCCCAGTTACTGTGACAGGAGGGTTGGTCGCTCCGGAACTCTGCTGGACTTGATACTAGATGTATACCTGTCTACGTTATCAAGTCCATTTGCACAAGCACAAGCCCCAGACATACCCTCAGCCCATTTTTGATATCGATCGCAAATCGAGAACACATAGCCTAAACAAAACAATGTAACCAAAAAAACAGAAAAACCTGCCCTCTTTCCCCTGCCTTCTATTTTCACTTCTTGTACAGACATTTTTCAAAGCTCCTTTCCCCCGCTTCCCCCCATCGCCTGGCTATTGTTCACAAATCGTCTATCCGTCGCTCTCCTACAAATACAGGAAAAAACGGTCCGGCTGAGATTCATGTTCTTACTTCTTTCCTCTTGGGAATCTCCAGGCACCACCACCTCCATCCTCAACGCCATCGCGACAGTTCATCTAGCGCCAACATTGCCACACCACCTACCTCCGCACCGAGACCGACAAACACATTCTAGACTTGCTTTCGCCATATAATACCCTTATTATTTCTTACCATTCCATATACGATGACTTGACGACTTATCCGAAACAGTGTGATGGGGATATATATAAAAGGGCCAGAGGACGAATGGAAAGCATTGGCTTGTCATTCAACGACAAGGGCATTTGGCGAATACATCTCATAATGCGTCATTTTCTTTTTTGTTTTCTTACTACTGTACAGCGTTTTATACCGGTTCATACTTTTTCATCAGGGGATTTTGTTGGTTCTAACCTGCCGTTTAGATTGGGGTTCTTCACTTCTTGATCCATATTTATTAATATTTACATATCTAAGTATTTATATACGCTTATAGTGACGTTTCCTTCAGGACTTATGTGTTCCATTCCATGGGATTAACACGATACGAGTTTTATTTTGCTTAAGTAACTAGTTAATCGAGGAGAGGTCTTGTTTCCCAAGTTTCTTCATTTAAGTATCTTCGGAGACCAGATTGACCGACGCTACTATCCAAGCCGGTTTGAGCGTTTGGATTCTGTCCGTTTGCTAGTTGCTTTCTTTGCATCTTCTATCCACTTGTCATATTCCTCCGTACCTTGCTTTAACTTCATGCCCACAACCCCCTTCAAAAGCTGTCCTGTAAAGTCAATAAAGTTACACTTTCTCAGCGAGTTTTCCCAAGCCCAATTTTCTCTCTTTCTCTTCTCTCTATCCAGCATCTCTTCATCCCCAATCTCTTGTGCACGTATCCTCAAGTCCCTCACAACAGCCATGAGATTGAATCGAATCTCTCCTTCGGGGTACCGCCCAATTCGTCGATGAAGAACATCAATAACCTTCTCCGGGAATTCTTCTGAACTGCAGGGTCCATGAGTTATTGGATGTGGTTGTAACCCGTCCAACTCGTACAACTTGCCGCCAAAGGGAAGGTAGGCGATGAAATGGTATAGTTCTGCATCTTCTTCTGATGGAGGTGGGCGCGAGGTTTCGTCTACAAAAGGAGACGAGCGAGCGAACAGATTATGGGCGCTGCGGATCCGGGCTGAATTGCTCAACGTTTCGCCCCTGAGGTCAGGAGGGAATCCGGTAGTAAACTCCTTGAAAGAACGTAGCTCGGAGCCAATGTCGATTCCCCTGGTGGATGTTGATGGGCTGTCTTGGTTGAGTATCACAGATAGGACCGCTTGTGTACCACAAGCATTCTGTATCGTCTGGGCAGCAAAGAAAAGGCCATCTTCAACCGCTCCATGATCGTATTTCCCGTCTTGAGGATTGGACGTGTTTCTCGACTGTCCACTAACCCATTTGAATAAAAATATAACGCCGTATACGGGACTATATCCATATAGTCAGCAAAACAGAGCATTTCCAAAAGACGCCATTTTAGAACTTTGGGAGAGGCGGTTGACCTTAAGGAGCGTATTGTGTCAGCATCCAAAGATACCAATTCTTCAAACTGGACATCCCGTACTCCAAGATTCTCTACCAACGCAGTAAAGACCCCCTAGAGCCACAATGTCAGTATGCGACGCAAAATCTTGAGATTAACAGCTACCAAACGCACCTCATCTGACTCGATGGTGCTCCACCCCCCAGCCTCTTCGGACATGTCGTCAAACTTGTAAGGTAGCTCGCAATAAAACTAGAAGTCCTCTGCGACCCTCACCGCGTATATATTATGGCAGCTTAATGCGCCGGTATGATGCGCCCAGTGGTTGCAATGGTGGTCTTTGGTATTTCTGGTTTCGCGTCTCCAAACTTCGGAAGTTGATGTCAGAATATTCCAAACACTGCAAACACTGCAAACACTGCAAATTTAGTAACTAAACTTATCCCGCATTGAGGGAATGCGTCTATAGCAATTGTTTGTGTTTGTTTTCGACGCTTTATGCTGGATGACGGCGAGGAGACAATGGACACAGTAAGGAAACTGAGAAGAGAAATAAGGACATTCAATGGAGATTTCTCACCACTATATAACTATACAAGGTCAAGACTCCAACTATAACTATAATACACCAACTAAAAAGAGAATTTGTAAATCATATTACACACCATGTTTCAAACAGAGGTATAGTCTGTGAGATACAGGATACCGGCCTCAAGCATCCACCAAGACGTAATCTCATGAGCAAATTTCAGGACCGGGTTTTCCAGGGGCATCGGAGCTTTCACGTCACTGGGCTGCCACATCACGGTTTGTGTCTTGAAAGTGATCTGGCCGTCGTTTCTTTCCAGTGTGGTCACCAGTCGGCCACGAATTTGATTGAGTGCCATCCCAAACTCGACCCTATCTTGCTCTCGGCACACTACAGTGTATGCGCCACAGACAACGTCGCCTGGCTCGAAATTAAGTGATTGAATGTGAGACGCCTTGAAGGTCTTACGGGAAGACTGATCACAATTGAGGCTTAAAGCATATGCTTGTGGAAAACGCGAGAAGGCCGTCATATTTCGTCGCAAATACCGGGTAAGTATCTCCTCGTCGGCAAGTAATGGGGATATGTTAATGCCCAGGGTAGAGAGTGAAGCTACATCGTAAACGGCGCGGGTTTTGCTTGCAGCGTCCTTGTCCTGAACCGATTCCGGCATCGACTTGACATCTTGAAGCGGTAGGTCTGCCAGCGATCCTCTTGATGTAGAATGCCGGACCTTGCAGCCCAGCCGGCTGTGTTGGTATAGGAGGAAAGCAGTTGGTGCGCCGACTACGACTAAGACTGCAGCCGCGGTCGTCAGCGCCCGTGGGTAGCGTTCAAAGAGCTGAGAGATGACGGACATCCTATCTTCGAGGAACTGCATTGTGATCTGCATGGAAAAATCGGTTTATGGTCCGGAGTGGGTGTTGTCGAGTGGGAAAGTTCTATCACATCCGGGCATTCGTTCTGTGGCCAAAAAGATGACGCTATTTATAGTGACTTTCTAGAAAACATTGCATTAAATTATGCAGTAATTGTGCAATATGCATAAAATATGCATAATTATATGCATAACTCAGATTTAGACCGAGATAAGATAAGATAGAAAGCTTAAGTCGTCGACTCCTGATGGATGCGATATAAAAAAAAATACTGGATGGGCATCGGGGCAGACGGGATACTGGGGATACTCACAGCCTAACGGAGATGTTTCCTTCCAGCTTTATAAAAGAAATCAAAGGGTTTTTCTCCTTGCGCGGGGCTCAGCAACCTTGACTCGAAAATACCGGCTCGTAGTTCATATATATAGCAGCCCAAATGCTAAGTAGCTTCAGTCGTGTGGCGCGTGATATGCTAATGGCGAGAATATAAGTATATACATTGCGGGTGGTATTCAAGGTATCACTCCTGCCACCTTTCCCTTTCAACGCCATTGACCCTTAGAGATTGAAAAAAATCAAATGCCCAACCCCATGCCAGAATGCTCACGCTACCGGGCACCAATTTCCACATGCCGTAGTTCAATACCCGTCTGTTTCTTGTCCAAAGATTCTCCATTTTCACTTGCTTCGTCGTACTTGACGACGACGTGAGTGGTCATTCGAATACCGTGTTTCTCTGAATCACTGTCCTTATCAACCATTGCATCGACTCTCTCTTGCGATTCTAGATCCAGATCCAACTTCCCAATCCCTATACTAGCAGAGGTACTAGGATGTCGTGACCTGGATTTGTTGGGGGGCAGAGCGTTTGAAGGCAATGGGGACCATGCTCTGCTGAAGTATGGGTTCGATTGTTCTGCCCTCATGGTTGCGCTGATGACCGAAGGCCCGCTGCTATGTGCATGGCTGCTCTTGTGCTTGCTTGACCAGTAGCAGGAGTTGATAAACCGTTCCAGAAAGCTGGGGATGAGTATTGATATCGGCCTCCAGAGCGACGGCATGCATGCACAGATGATTGCAAGGTTATACTCGATGACCGTCCACACTGACGAGTTTATGTTCGTCCAGGGTGTATCAGAACGGGATGTTGCGAGGTCGATGGTTGTGATGCGGAGAACCGATGTTATGCAGACACTAAGTAAGAAAAATCAGTATATATGAAGTCAGGTAGGGCAGGGTAACAAGAATGTAGTCAATTGTGAAACACACAATAATCCGAGAGCAAACACCCCGCACAGAGCCACTTTACTCCTGTCCGGCAGCTGTAGCCGAAGTATGACTGGAATGGGCAGCAGGACGATGAACACGTCTGTTGCGATAATGAAAGACGCATTTGCGAACCAAAATGCAGCCACATTGATGCATGTTCCACCTCCTGGAGTCTTCTTGTCAAACGCATAAGGGACTGGGTTGCACTGGAAAATACTCGAGACCACGGTCCCAGCGGTAAATGCAACAATGACTGCGATGCCCGCCCAACAGGTGGTCTTGAACCAGGGTGGAATGAAGACCTGAAGGTAGAGAAGCAAAACGCTTATCTTCGTCAAGGCGCTGGTTATCTTGTAGAATATCTGTGCGAAATAGTATAGCTGCAGCGAACGGTTAGTATGAGCGTCTATCCTTGGGCTATGAGGGAAAAAGAGACACCCCATACCTTTAAGGACTTTGCAAGCAACTCCGGAGGTATGTCATCTATATGTTTGCCGAATGCCCACCCACATACTATGGAGATATTAGTTTATGTTTATGAAGAACAATTTGATAACAACTAGTGAAACTTACTGATGATCATCTGAATCGAAATGGTTTCCGCAAACACCTGGGCTCAGGCACACCGTTAGTCCACAGTATTATGCATTTCATGCTATATATCTCCAGTTGGCACAGGGAAGAAGGATATGCATGTATTCCATACCAGAGACCCCAATATAGTCCAGTCATCAGGTCTAAGGCTCTTTGAATAGTATCGCCGAGTAGCAACCCTCGCTAAAATGAATAGCGGCGTAATAATGGAGAATACCAGAGCTGGAACAGCCAGACGATCGGAAATGTCCTCGACATCCCCGTAGTGACTGAAGAGCGGCATTATGCCTCATCGAGATAGGACTTTTAAGGAATAAATCCAGCCCATTTGGATATATTGTGTTAGGACAGAGGGGGAGGCAAAGACAAAACGAAAAAAAAAAAGTGAGTGATATACAGACTGATAGAGAGGAGAAATAAGTAAAGGGTTTATCGTCTTACCTATGGCTATGCCTGACAGCTTTTCAGCGGGATTGCCAACACAAGCCTCAAAGAGAGAAGGTAGTAGGTAGCCATGGGTTGTCCTATAGGAGCTGGATAAAGGCAAAGGAGCAGGGGTTCGATTTCTCGACTCTATCCCACGCTGAACCAGAGCGCAGATTGGGATTCTGACTGGAATGTAGGGAATTGTATGGGCAGTGTTGCAATCATCCCATGTCATGGCCCGGGGGTATACATGCAGGGGAGGGTAGTCGGAATGAACACTTGACTAACTCGACAGACAAGCAAGGGGGGGTGTCTCCGAAGAGGATTCCTTGAGCCAGCAACCCTGCTTGATATGGGCTGAGTTGGCTGGCGGTTGCTTGCTTGCTTCCTTCGCATGCATCCTTCGAGCGGCGAGTTACTCCTGGAGCTAGTTAGCTGGAGCCAGGTGTCCTTCCTGCAAGAGTACTATTAATTGCCTAATAGTAATAACAGACGGGACAGCCCGCCATGTCTTTTCGAAGTCGAGAGCCGGAGAAACAGGTTATATTCCAACAAGAGCGGTTGGTTGGGAGACTGGTTCTTAACAGTTGAACCCTGCCTTTAGCCGCTCCTTGCACCCCACGGCAATAGCACAAGGGCACATATAGTCTGGCCACGCTTGGTATCCGCACTCACCCGTCAGCGGAGCGCCAATTGCCCTCCGTTGCCTGGGGGTCTGGCTTCCCGAAGGTGCTGGGATGTGTAATTAGTCTCTGCTTTTCTTTCAAGGGCCAAAAAGCAAGGCCCTGCGAGAGTGTTTCTCTTACGCAATTGATCGCAAGACATGTCGATCGGGCCCTCGAATGGAGCGCCAACATTTGAACTATTATTACTCCGTATGACTGCTCGAGTTGATATATAGCGCAAGCCGAGCTGACAGTATGTCCTCCCTTGGGGGTTGCACTTCAGATACGATACTCCGGGCAGAGAGCGACAGGTGAAGTGGAAATTAGCTAGTTGAGGACCCCATAGCTAACGACGGGTAACTAGCTAGTTAAGTACATATAACTGGCTAGCTAGCGAGTTAACTAGTTAGTACTAACCTCCTGCTGGCTGAGACCTTTTCCAGGCAATTACCGCTGGAAGAGCAGTATTATAGCCTTAGGAAAGGGGCAAAGGGTCTCCCAGTGATAGCTACCAAGGCAACAGAAGCTGTTCGAACAAAACTTGAACGTCAATTTCACAAAGCCGGACGAGTGAGACTGTAAGAAAGCAGGTTTAGACGGAATTCTGTGTGTCAGGACAAGACCCGGCATGGGGATTGCCAATATATTGATAAGAGATATAACTTCATGCTGGACTCAGGAAGCCGGGATAGGTCTACAGAGCACAAGAGGCCCGCACCCGCCACTTCAGAGCGATGGCTGACCGAGAGAGGGATCCCCAGCGAATAGCACGAAGAATCAAGGCGACTGACTCCCTTCTGTACGTTCTATACCGAGTGATTCTCTGGCGTCTTTGGTGCCTCCATCGTTGACTTGGCCCAGTCCAATAATCCCGTCGCCGAAAGACCTCTATGCCCAACAGCCACAGCCTCGCACAGAGAAGGAAACGAAGCAACTGGCTACAATTACCAATTATTAATAACTAGTTGGTGGTTACATGCTAGTTATCTGGTCAGCCCATACATTATGTTCATCACGTCCGGAGAGGTAGAAGAATGCTTAGACGAACCAGAAAACTGTAGGGAGAGCACAGTAACCACGAAGGACAAGGGAGAATCTTTAGAACACTGCGAAGGTGCTCCGTAATTTTATTTGAGCCCACCCATTTTGCACATGGATGGACGAAGGGAGCCTAGCTTTCGATCTGTAACTCTGCAAGAAGAGCTTCGAGTCATGATGCCTACTCTCGCAGCCTTCACGGAGTATTCAGAATGTGTGCACGGAAAGTCCCTTTGAGCCCGGGATCTCCGATCAGACAGTTATATTATTAACGGGACCTCAATCCTCGACTTGCACCCTGGCGGTTTCTTGCTGGTGTGGAGCGGCTGGTCCCCTGCTAATCGTCTATACGGAGCGATGTGAGAGTTATGCTAAGTTAACTTAACTAGTTAGTTAGTGAGTTAACTAACGAGTTAAGGGGCACTAGGGGATTTTCTCTCGCAGACTTTGCTTGAAGGCCCCTGCACAGGCTTTCTTTCGATGGGACTACAAAAAAAAATCCATTCCCTCCTGTTGTTGACAGCAACTGGATAGTTCTCTGTATTATTGTGGATTCATTAATGAGTCAGTTATTATAGTTACCTCAGGGCGGGAGTACGGAGCCGGAGTATACCCACACAGCATACTTAGATAAAGCAAACTCGGGCTGTCCCCATGTGGTAGACACGACATCATCCATACCTTGGGTCACTGCAAGCAATCTGCCAGTGGACATGGATCCTTCCGTTTCCCTTGACTAGTGTACATACATACGGAGTACAGGTCTTGACTTGCCTTAGGGCCGATGCTACCAATCCGCCCGAGCAGATGGCAGGTCTGTACTCTGGACTCCCGACTCCGGGCTCTAGACCCTGCACTTCCTGGACTTTTGTACTCTGCAGGCCGGGCTCGAAGAAAATTCTGCACCCGTAAAATAAAGATGGCTGTGGACGACACCCGGTTCCATTCTTCCTTCGCCATTTCTGCCATAATTCGCGGAATCGGTGCAATTTTCAGATCCCTTTCCTAAAAAAAAACTTCATCACAAGTACCAGAAGATATGGCAGATCTGGCAGTAGGGGAGAAGTCGACTCCTCAGGAGATTGGAGTCGAAAGATCTGATTCAGAATGCGGCCCAGCGGGAGAAGGAAGCATGTCGCCCCAGGCAGAGAAGAAAATGATGCGCAAGGTTGATATCAACTTGATGATTCCCCTATGGATCCTCTTCGTCTTTGGCTTTCTCGACCGCATCAATCTCGGAAACGTGGCTGTTTTGGGGATAATGGAGGAATTGAAGCTCAGGGGGAACCAGTTCAATGTTGCCGTCCAGGTTTTTTTCGTGCCATACGTTCTGATGGATATTCCAAGCAATATCCTGCTGAAGAAGTTTGCTCCATCAACCTGGATCAGCATGCTCACTTTCTTGTGGGGTGTGTGATATCATTTCTACTCCCTTTTCTCGTCCGAATGAATACGTTGACTGAGCGAATCATTGTAATCTCTAGGCGTATCATCCATGTGTCAAGGCTTTGTGAGAAACAATGGCGATCTCATTGTGTGTCGCTTTTTCATCGGCGCGTTTGAGGCTGGCTATGTCCCCGGCTGCGCATACTTGATGGCCACATACTACAAAAGACATGAATTCCAGAAACGACTTTCACTCTTTTGGGTTGCAGGTCTGCTTGCAGGCGCTTTTGGAGGCCTCCTCGCATACGCCATTGATCATATGGATGGCCTCGGAGGCTATTCTGGCTGGAGATGGATATTCATACTGGAGGGCCTCTTTTCAATCGCTCTTGCGGGACCGGCAAAGTTCTTTATTGCCGACTGGCCAGAACAGGCTAAATTCCTGACTAGCAAAGAAAGGAAAATGATGGTCACTCGCAGCAGCCAAGATGTTGGCGGAGGTGCACGTATGGACAGGCTTGATCTTGCTGCCTGGAAAAGGATCCTATCTGACTGGAAGCTTTATGTTGGCACATTCATCTATATCAACATTACAGTGTCCGGATATGCGACTGCTCTTTTCATCCCAACTATTGTGAAGTCCCTCGGGTATTCTGGGATCCAAAGCCAAATCCACAGCATTCCGGTATGGCTTGTGACAGCGTTCGTCACACTCGTTGTTTCATACCTTACAGACCGCTTGAAGCACCGGCTTGGATTCATCATCTTTGGTGTTATGTTCGGGAGCATTGGGTATATCATCCTCCTTTGTCAGGGTCCCGTGGGTGGCGGGCTACCTGACGCTGTTCGCTACATGGCAGTGTTCTTCGTGAGCGTTGGCTGTTATATTGTCCAGCCCGTGACGATCGTCTGGTTTGCGAATAACCTAGGAGGTCATTACAAACGAGCTATTGGCCTGGCGATCCAGATTGGAATCGGTAATCTGGGCGGCCTGGTTGCAAGCAACGTCTTCGTACCCAAAGACGCACCCCGGTACTTCGTTGGCTATGGTGTTTGTCTGGCCACCATGATCATGTGCGGAATTAGTAGTATTGTCCTTGCTCTCGGGCTTGTGCGTGAGAACAGACTGAGAGAGCAAGGCAAGCGTGATGATAGGCTTCAGCTGGATGAGAGCATCCTGGGGAACATGGGCGATGACGATCCGCGCTTCCGATTCACGATCTAACGAGTCATGTTTTTAACGGTTTTAATGACAGTACGATAATGAAGTATCAGTATAGGTTTAACTAATGCCATACCCTTTTATACCATCCTCCTTGACACTAGTTTTGTGCTTGACGATTTAATACCCTATATTCCATAAAAGGCCATGTTATGCTGGCTCCACCCGAGCCGAGTAGTACCCCGGACCAGAGACTTATTGTATATCACTCGAGCCTCTAAGGAAGGCCAGATACATTGCAATTTTAGCTGGTATTAGCCTTGTGATAGCTTTCAGCTGATGAAATATTGCGGAAAGTAGCCTTATATCCTCCTGTACGATGGGATGAAACTGCGCAATCTGTGTAACGAACGGCAGAGTTGCGTTTCAAATCAGCATCGACACGGTATAAAATGTTCACTCCATGCGTTACCACAGAGAATAAAGGGTCATAAGACGGTGTTATGAGAGCAAGTCGTTGATATGGGTGAGCCATGGAGTTGTGTGTCGTTGAGGATGGTTAGGCCCAGGTGGGAAAATATTTATAGGCAGAACGTCGGCTTCTTCTTGACCACGTCGCTACGACAGTGAAGACAGAAGATCAGCCTGGATCACATCTACAGCTAGCTGTAGCCAAAAAGCATATTGACGAGCTCATACATATACTTGACGGCCTTGATCTAGGAAAGCTCCACCACTTCTCAGCATCATGCGTCTTGCCGGAATGAACATGGCCTCCGTGGCCTTGATAACTATATCATGCCTTGCACCTTTTACCGGGGCCGTGTGGACTTGTCCCAGCGAAAGAGAGGCCTACTGCTGCACTCACTATGAAGACAAAACTCCCAAGGGTCTCTTTGGAACCGGATGTATGTAAAATTCCCTGTGTAAAGACGTGACGACGTTCCATGGCTGTATGCTGATGCATCAATAACTGGATCTTACAGGCACCCTTGCTCCGAGAAAAGAAGGCTGTAAAGATAAATCACCCGTGGAATGCTGCAAGCCTTTAGTACGTTCTCTCTTTTGTCTTGATCGTGTTTATAATAAAAAAGAGAGCAAGACGAAAAGAAAAGGAGTATCTGATAATTGTTCGTGATAGGCCGATCAGACCACTCATTTCTGCGATAGCCGTGCAAAGGGGTACATGTTTGTTGAGCAGAATGAAGGCCATCGAAAGGCATAGATGTACGGTTGTGGGGGGTCACAAAAGCCAGTACACACAAGGGGAAGAGAACAGGGACTCGAATAGTATTTAATAGGGGATGCTGTAAGATCTTCTCGGGATTGTGCAAAGCAGGTCATCAACACCTGTTTATAACGATCGTTCTATGAATGGAATTTATCTTCAAACATAACAACGGTGGGCCATAATAAATCATGCCGGAAGTTCGTGGAAATATGTCTAATGGTATACCCAGAGATAGCATGGGAAAGAACAGTATTCACAACTCAGTCTCAGTCGGGATATCCCAAAGCACCTCAGCATTATGCTGGAACAATCTTTTGACCATATCCTGATTTCCACCACACCAGTCAACACAAGCTTTGATGAACGGGACAATGTCGACCGAGTCGAACCTCGTGTGCGGCCAGTCAGTAGCAAACACAACCCGACCGGGTGCGACACGCATACATTCCGTGAATATTTCCCGTAGGCCATCAAACTGGGGGTTGCTTGTGAGACGGTACGCAGCAGATATCTTAACATATGTATGACCACCTTTCAAAAGCTCGATCATCTCCGCAAAGCCAGGGAGGGAATAAGGGTCAAAGCCTGTCGTGCTGGCCGGGCCAGAGACTGAAATAGGTAGTTTGGGGCTTGCGAAGTGGTCGAGACACACAGTGACCCCTAAATGTGGTACAATTTCTACCAGGGATGGGACGTGCTGGAGGGCAATGTATAGCTGCAAAACCCAGCCATAGGGACGAATGATATCCGCATACTTGTGCATAACTTCCTTCAGTTCCCCGGCACTCATCTCCTTGCCAGTCGATTGCAGGTTAAGTCTCACTCCACGTACACCCCATTGATGCCATGACTTAAGGGTATCATCAGATGGTGGGTTGGCTGGATCCAGGGACACCACCGCTCTACCCTGCTTGGGGCCCAGCTCCTTCAGCCCCTCGAGCATGCATGAGTTGTCGAATCCGTATATAGACGGCTGTACCAGGACAATATTTTGGATGCCAACCGAAGACTCAAAAGCCATCGCATCAGATAGTGTGTGAATAGGGGGCACATATTGGGCATCTGATGCGAGGGGATATTTCTCTGGATCAACAATGTGCATATGGCTATCCCATGATGCCGGAGGGAGTTTTGGTAGAGTGCTCATGCTCCTGTACCGCGGAAAAATAGCCTTAGAGAACTGATATGATGTAGTTGGCCAACAAGAGGGCAGCCTGCGAAGTAGATATCTCATGGCAAAGGGTGTGTGTAGTCTGGCTGTTGTTGTTCCAGCTCCTGATTCATCAAAATTGGAACATCAGGCCAGTCACGTGGAAATCAGCAGATGGAGACGGGGAGAAACAGTCCGCTGGTTTTCAAGGATGATCCAGGGTGTTATCATTATAGACGGAGAATGATGGAACGTTGAGAAGAGATGAGCTGTCTCCTCTCCGTTTTGGGGTCCGTTGGGCAACCATGCAATATTTGAAATCCAGTTTGCAGTCTGTACCAGCATTGGCTTAAAGGTGTACTTCTAAACGATGTATTTATCAACGGTATGTTTCAGTGATTTTGCATGTAGTTAAGTCCAAATAACCGTAATCCTATCTAAAGACGAAACAAATGAAAAGCAACGCCTAGCCACCACCATCATGTATATATAGTATGCAGAAGCCAAAATGCCAGGATTTTTCTTCCTATAGGTATATATATAAAACAAAAAAAATTCGAAAGTAGATCAAGCATAGCTTAGGTCAAGATCGAGGAAAATGAAAGACAAATGATATATACTCTAACTTGTTGGCCCAGTGCCGGCCCAGTTAGTAGAGTCGAACCCTGCCCCAACACCACCGGGCGTGTTGGGTTCCGCATATGAGAAGGCTTCGAATAGCTCTGGAGCGATTTCATACATTCGATCTTGAGCGATGAAGTCAGGAGGGTCAGGTAGCGGCGGGGTATCCATCATGAAGGTGGTGTTTTGGTGTGGCAATGGCTGTTGTTGCTGCTGATGTGCCTGCTGGGGATCTGCTGGAGGAGGTGTGATACTAAACGCCCCATGGGGTGGCAGGGTATACATATGTTGGCTATGTAAGGGGTCTAGAGAAGAAGGCGGCGACGATGTAGTAGTTTGCGGGGATACAGCCGGGATGGTTTGTTGATCTGGGTTGGCCGGGGTGTCGAATATATTGATTCGGAGCTTCTTGAGCTCTTTCTCAATTAGGCCGAGGGCAGTGTGTATTACTAGTTCAAGGTTAGCTACAATGAGTTTTTCAAGGTATCATTCACTTAGTGGATGCAGACCTGGATTGGCAGCTTTCACGCGTTCAAGGGCTAGGATGCAGTATCTCAGCTTTTCCAACGTTGAAGGAGACGCATATTTCAATGCCTGGATCTCAAGTATGAAGATAGAAGCAGCCGTATATAAACTGTATGCAAGAGACAGAACGACGTGACTGTCACCAAATGTCCGTCTAAAGAGGTCATAAAGAGTTATGTTGGAGGATGCAGAGGAGAGGCATTGAACCAAATGGTTAGCATTGCTTGCAGCATTTGCCCTTGACCTGAAAGGCCTGGAGCAGAGCATTGGACGGTGGAGGAGGATGTTGGTAGTGTGATATATGCAGCTAATAGAAGAATTAGTAAGCGGTACACTTGAAGAACAAGGGCAGATAACATACTTAAGAGTCACAACATGGCTTGGTGGGCAATATGTGGGAAGATTATTGGGGATAAGTTTTAGGAATGGCGGGAGCTCATTCCACCATTTTTCGAGATTGGCTCCCTGTTTATCCACACATTCCTGTATCTGAGATTCCGTGCTCTGGCGAACAGGATCGTAGATATGGATAATAATTTGATTAAGGATTTCAGCCAACGAACACATCTTCATGAAGCATGACGTTGAATGTGCCTGTGTCGGAGGATAGTGCATGCCCTCGGGGAATACTACTCCGTGAGGAGTCCATATCTCGATCTCTGCAGTATCATCCACTTGAATGCCACATTAGCAATGCGACCAAATGAGAAGGGGCTAAAGGTAAACTTACAAAGAATCCGCGGCGGAGAGACCGGGGTATCCTGGATGATTGGAGATCGACCAAAGTACAGTGACACCAGTTTGTCCCAAAAGTAACAGCTCCAGAAAAGTCGATTTCTTATCTCAACGTCTTCATCTGAGAACTGCACTGACCCAGAGTACTTTCGGCTATCGATGGTTATGCCCAAATCCTCTAGCAGTCGAAAGGCCATCCCGCTGTATAACCACGCCTGGGTACGATTTCCACGGCCGCATTCCTGAGCGCTGAGAAGAAGAAGCGTTTGGACAACAGTTATTTGACCGTTTCCACCTTTCAAACTTTCGAATAACCCCGTCACGGCTCGTTGTCGGAATTGCTGCCCTCCATCGTATGCATCAAGCATACGAGCAATCTTCGGTTCGTCCCTGCACCATCGAAGCGAGTGGGAGAGAATGGCGTTCAGGAGGATTTCCGAAAAGTAAGGGCCGTTCATCTTCATGTCACCTATGATATCAACCCAAAATTTAGCTATCCAGAATGAAATGATCTCTTACAATTGCCATAATTGGGTACATACGCGTGAAAGCCGGGCGATAAACGAAATTAAACAAAGGCTGTATCCAACACCAATGAGAATCCAGAAGGTAGTTGAATGGTTCCTATTTTGGAGCGGATTAGTGGATGACTAGACATATCTCGACGAGAACGGTCCCCGTTTCGTCGAAGTCAGAAAAAGCTCATACTGGGATGGTAGTCAACTGCTCGAAGGCACGTTCTCTCCATGCATTGTTAATGAGACGCTCTTTTCGACCATCGGACTCATTATCGACTGGCAAAGCCGGGTTAGCAGCCTCTGCCAGACCGCTCGGCAACTGAAATAGACTCGTTGGCCCATGGAAAGAGATGCGCCCGTCATCTTCTACTGTTAAGCCTTCGATGTCCCGAGAGAGTAGATCCACGGCTTCCTTATCATCTTCACGGTGTTGCTCGAGTGAATCGATAGACGAAGGCCGATCTGATTCCTCGATCTTCAACCCCTGCTGCTCCTGTTGTTCTGTGTCACCGCCATTGCGGTTCTGGAACTCATTTCTATACTTTGCCAGCTCCGCTTCGAGCTTTGCGATGCGTGATTCGAGGGTCCGCGTGTACGACAGCGTTGGGGTTCTTCAGCTATCGATTAGTATTTGCTTATGCGGCGCTGGATACTTGTAACGAATGTGGTCAAATGCTCACAATGTATACACGCATGTTTCTCCCCGCGCGGAGCAGCGCGAACATGACGGTGTCGCAGCATTACATTTTACCTATACCGCCGTAAGCCTCTTGGTTGGTTAAACGATCAAGGCATAATTAATATAATTACCTTACGCTTGCGACATGCCTCGCATGAGAAAGCGCTTTTCCGAGAGATTGATGGTTTTGACGAGTCAGACATGGGATCCAACGAGAGGTGAGCGCAGCGTGAATCGGCCTGTGAGTTCGTGGCTCAACGGCCATCTCACGGGATCCGAGAGCGCTATTCGTATTCCTGGTACCCGTTCGCAACTTGGTCGGACAGCAAGCAGCTTGCTATCCCATCTTGTATCTTTTATATCAAATCGCATTACAAAAACGAGATCAACGTGAGGCCAAATTTCCGCGGGGCAAAACCGGGCCGGGATTTTGTTTCTCCATAGCCGAGGTAAGCGCTCGGATAAAAAGTTTATCCATATCACATGATATTATTCCCAAAGCGGAAGGTGAAGGTGATTTTAGGTCTATCTAAAACATCTACTATACTACATATTAATACATACCTAAGTGAGCACCGTATTGTACATCTATATGGAGAGGCCGGAGTCCTGAAGAGAAATAGAGAGGTCATTGGAACCTCCTTTCGAGGTTGACAAGCCAGGCGTGTACGTCGTCGACCTTCATCTTCATCTTTGCAGTTGTCCGTTCACCAGGTTTCGCGGAGAGAGAGATATCCCAGCAGGGTATGCCGTCCAGCAGCGCCTTGATTTCGTCCTCACTCTTGCCGCCAACCTGGCCGGACAAGTCAATGTCTACCGATCCGTCGGCGACATTCTTGGGTCCCATGATGAAGACTAGGTTGTACCTCGCAGCATGAGCGTCGTGGATCTTCTTGGGAAGTGATCTACTGGCAAGATCGAGATCGACGTTGAACGTCGGTTGTAGAGGTGATAGCGGTAAGCCAGTACTTGAGGGGCGGCTGGAAGTGATGGGTTCGAACCCCGATATCTTAGCCACTGCATCTTCTGCAGCTTGCTCTAGTCCCTTCCCGATAGTAAGGAGGATGGCCTGGCGGGGTGAGAGCCAGAAAGGCCACTGGCCGTTATATCGTTCAATCAAAAGCGCAAAGAACCGCTCAAGGGAGCCAAAAATAGCCCGATGAATCAATACAGGGGTGGCCCTCCCGCCCGTAGCTGGGTCATATTCCTCTGAGCCCTCGGGAACTAGATACTCTAGCTCAAACCTCTGTGGGAGATTCATATCCAATTGTATGGTAGATAGCTGGTGGTATTTGCCCTGGGAGTCCTGAATCTGCAAATCAATCTTTGGGCCGTAGAATGCGCCGTCCCCTTCATTAAGCTCCCAGCTTAGGCCGCTGTTATCCAGTGCCTGTCGAAGCTGTTGCTCGGCATTTTCCCATTGTTCCAAACTGCCGATAAAGTCCTTTTCCGGCCGGGTAGAGAGGACAAGTCTATATCCATCTGCAAGTCCAAAAGTTTGGAGGACAGTGTCCGCGAACTTCAGCGCCAACTGTATCTCGCTGCCGATCTGACCCGGACGACAAAAAATGTGCCCGTCATCCTGGTGGAACCTCCTTACCCGCGTCAGACCCGAAAGCGAGCCCGAAACTTCGTTACGGTGAAGAGGGCTGAAATCCGCATATCGGACCGGGAGTTCTCGATATGAATGCTTCTGAGATTTGAATAAAAGGCAGTGTCCAGGACAGTTCATAGGTTTTAAGCCATATATCTCATTCTCGCTCGTGTCGCTCGTTTCGCCGGTATCCCCTCGCCCTCCTACCTCGTACATATCATCCTTATAGTTTTGCCAGTGTCCGGACACTTCCCACAGCGATTGTTTATAGATATTCGGGGTGAGGACTTCACGGAATCCGTACTGCTTGTATTGGGCGCGAAGGAAGGTGATGAGCTTGTTGAGGATGTGAGTACCATTGGGACGGAATAGAGGGGATCCAGGGCTATAAATGGAGTTCGTAAACAGGTCTTGCGCTGTACCGAGAGCTCTGTGATCCGCCGAAGCTGTCGGGGCCGGTTTTATATCGGGTGTCTTGGTGTCCTGCTGCGCTGAGCATGAGCAGAATCTGCTCTGAACCGGCGACGCAGCAGCAAACACCAGTTGCCGTCGACTTATTTGGCGAAATGACGACCGGCCGCCCCATCTCTGGGCTGCCAAAGGAAACCGTCTCATGAGAGTCCCTGCTTCGTTCGATGGTCTTGTAGTCTTTCGTTTCGTCGAGTTTCTTCATCGCGAAGTTTTGCCTTTTACCCCCCGGGCCGAGCTCCTATCACGTGTAACTTAAACTAACTAACTAGTTATCTCCATTGGTTATCCTGCCCCTTTTAACAAAAGCCGATGAAACAACAACATCGAGAAACCGGCGGAGAAGCGGGAATATTCATAACTAGAAGAATTCACAGCTCCTATTACGCGACAGTATGAAGAGGATCGGTGCAAAATAACTTCTTATCTCTCCTCCCATGGCCTGTCCCTGATTGAGACACGCACCCTTGGATTTCACTAGTTAATTAGTGATTATATTACCTCGGCTCTGGTAGCTTGCTACGTAGCAAGAGCAACTCCTCCAGCATCCTTATTTTAAATCGACACTTCGTCTACTCTATATACCTAAGACTGTGCTGGACCCGGGGCCGTCACTGCGTTAAAAGACCCAATATCTGCCTCAAGAAAGTTATCTGCTTGTTACAGGATAGCAGATCCAAGACGATATTTGAAAATATCCAGGAAGAAAGGCTTTCATCCATCCACAACAATCATACCAAACAGCCAGAGATAAATATACTAAGATGTCTCCATCTCTTCCAGAATCGTATGCGGCCCTACCAACCGAGCACATCAAGCTCTCCCATGTCCCAGCATCATCGCCGACACCTACACCGGTATTGCTGCTTACATTGCACCGGCCGGAGAAGCTCAATGCCTACACGGAGCAAATGTCCAGAGAAATAGCTTCAGTGTTCGGGATGGTTGATATTGATGACCGTGTGAAAGCCGTTGTGATGACGGGCTCCGGCGACAAGGCGTTCTGCGCCGGTGCAGATTTAGACATTGGTTTCAAAGGAATGGGGACCGGAGGTGCCGCTGCCAGGGAAAAGGACCACAGAGACGGGTATGTATACGGGTGCCTTAAACAACCAAATCCCAACTACGGCTAATACCTTGGTGAAGTGGTGGTAGAATAGCCCTGGCAATACATAACTGCCGAAAACCAACTATAGCAGCCATCAACGGATCAGCCGTTGGTATTGGTATCACCATGACGCTACCAGCAACCATCCGCGTGGCTACCGCAAAGGCAAAAATCGGCTTTGTATTTTCCCGCCGTGGGATTATCATGGAAGCCGTGTCCTCGTTTTTCCTACCAAGGCTTATCGGCTACTCTCGTGCCCTGCACGTCGCTACCACTGGTCTAGCATACCCAGCTGAACACTCTTTACTGAAGGACTTATTCTCAGAGCTCCTGCCTACGCCAGAAGCTACACTGGCTAGAGCTCTCGAGATAGCTGATGATATTGCACGTAATACGTCGACGATATCAACTTCGTTGATGAGAGATCTCATGTACCGAGGCCCAGACAGCGCAGAGGCCACGCATCTGCTTGATTCTTCCCTTATCTATCCCCTCTTTGGTAACAGAGACAACGAAGAAGGGGTAAAAAGCTTCTTCGAAAAGAAAAGCCCACAGTTCAAAGGGTCATTCAACAACCCGAAAGATGTTCCTGCTGCGTATCCCTGGTGGAACCAAGTTGACGTCTCCCCGCCAAAGCTCGCTTCGAAATTGTAGCCAATAGACAGATGAATGTGTGCTTCTTTACTTACCTTATCTACACAGAATGCCTTAGCTGGCGTAGACTAAAGCAAATGATTGAATGAAACCTTTGATTGTCAATAATGCTGAAGAGTGGTGTATATCTTTGATAAACTAAATAATAACACAAAGAGCAAATGCAACAACTGGGCCGGGTCTATATACAGTCCATAAATCATTGATATCCAGATCATAGACAAGGGCACGATGGAACTATCGTAGAGTAACCAACTCCTCCGCGCTGGTAGGATGGATGGCTACACAAGAGTCGAAATCCTTCTTGGTGGCACCCATCTTCATCGCAACACCAAAACCTTGCAACATCTCACCAACACCAAGGCCAAGAATATGCAATCCAACAACTTTCTCCTCGGGCCCGGCACAGATGAGTTTCATCTCAGTGGGGTTTTTCTCTTTCTCCTCAGCTGGGAAAACGCTGAAGAACATATCTGTGAACTTGATGTGGTAGATCTTCAAGTTCTCCTTGCCATACTTTTCGATGGCCTCGGGTTCGGTGAGACCAGAGGTTCCGACCTCGGGATGGGAAAAGACCACAGTTGGGATATTTTCATAGGAGAGCTTAGAGGACTTGAGCTCTGGAGGCCCAAAAAGGCGGTTTCCAAGCTGTCGACCAGCAGCAATGGCGACTATTCTCACAGTTAGCAGAGAGAAGCAGTAGAACAAAGAGCCACATATATCTACGTACCTGGAGTTAGCTCTGCCTGGCCTGTTACATCCCCGAGAGCGTAGATACCATCGACCGAGGTGTTTTGGAATTCATCGACGATAATGTGGCCACTTTCCTTTTGCTTAACACCAATCTCCTTGAGGCCCAACTTTGTAACTGCGGGAGCACGGCCAATAGCCCAAAGAAGCTCGTTGACCTCCATCTCTGATCCGTCATCGAATGTGAGTTTGAGACGCTTTTCCGCGCCCTTCCCGGGGCTTAGCAATTCAACCTTCTTCATTCCAGTATATCCTCGGTGGATGTGCATGCCAGCAGCCTCATAACGTTTTGTCATAGTCTCCTGGATCATGGGGTCAAATTTCCTCAAAAAGGTGTCTCCGCGGATGAACATGTGTGTCTCGACGCCAACGGCATTCATAACACCAGCCAATTCAACCGCAATGTACCCGGCTCCAACCACGGCCAGCTTGGGAGGCAGCTCTTCAATTTCAAAGAAGCCGTCGCTAGTGATTCCATGTTCGGCACCCGGGATATCCGGGATGATAGGATAACCGCCAACAGCGATCAGGATGTGTGGTGCGGTAACCATTTTCTTTCCAGATCCGTCCATCAGATCAATCTCTAAGACCTTGGGTTCGACGAACTTGGCAGTTCCCTTAACAAGATCAATTCCCTCGCGGTTCCAGTTGCGTTCATAGATGCCATTTAGGCGCTCAATGGTGGCATCTCGCGTACGCTTGAAATAACCATAGTCATACTTGATATTTTTGGGGACATCATATCCGTAGTGTTTAGCATGTTCGAGGTGTTCGTTGATTGAGCCAAAGTTCCAAGTCATCTTCTTTGGTACACATCTGGATACACTATCAGCAAACTACTCCTTTATAGTTTTTTTTATGAGGGTAATATATCTCATACCCGACGTTAACACAGGTGCCTCCGGATCGCCCATTCTCAACGATAAGGGTCTTTGCCTTGTACCAACCGGCAGCCCGTCTAGCACCACCGCTACCACCGCTGCCACCTCCAATCACAATATAATCGTACTTCTCTACGCCTTCCATATCAATTGGTGCCATTTTGTCCTGCGAAGCGGGAGTCGAAGATAGCTGCCGGGCAATAGCTCCGAGACGGGGTGAGGAATGGGTCACTGTGACCTTCCTAGTCGCCAGTGTTCTGTTGCGAGCGGCAAGAGGGGAAAATAAGCCGCTATGGGGACGCTGTTGAATATGATATCGGCGAATAGAGGAGTAGAACGGAGGCGAAATGACAGCTGGCGGGAGAAGGGAGTTCTTATGTCTGGTGCAACGTCCGAGTTGAGACAGCAGCGTCGAGGCGGATGGCGGGGTGGGCAGGGAGGGCATGCCTTGGATGGCGGCGGGGAAAGGGCAAAGACACGGGCGAGCGAAAAGGAAAAAGAAAAACGACCAGGATGGGCCTTGGGAGTCCCTGCGAGTTGTTTCTGGTCTTCGTCGCTTTCTTCTTCTTCCCGTCTGCGCCTTTGCTGCTGGCGGCTTTTCTGACCAGGCGTCGCTTTCCTGATTATTCAGCCGGCACTTTTCGGACGGGCCGAGGCTCGCTGAGGATGGAAACCTTGTTATGTAAGGTTCCGGGAAGGTATTACTAATCAAGGGAATTACAAATATTCCGTGCTTATGTCATACTGGAGGCCGGCAGGGGGCTCCCGCGTCCCGTCAAGGGCTATTGGAACTTTCCTAGAGGGGAAACCAGAACTACAACTGTCCACCGTCAACTATCAACCAACTACCTGCCTGGCTGAATTCATGGGAAAGAATCATATCAAAGGCATACGATATGACCCAAACCTAGGACTCCGGCTCAATATCAAAGGCTAGTGCACCATAAAAGCCTGCTGTTCTTTATAT
>NW_003315211.1:0-4283 GCF_000151505.1 Trichophyton verrucosum HKI 0517 | reverse complement strand
AGGGAGGAAGAGTCAAGAATGTCAAAAGGGAAAAATAGGAGCGAGAGAAGGGACCAGGACGGGCGGGAAACGCCGTGTAGAAAGAGCAAGCAGACTTTGAACAACAAGAACAGAGCATAGGAAATATCAGATGGAAAAAGAGACCGCACCAGCACCGAGAAGGAGACCGCACCCGTACCACACCGTGTTCCGTCCAGATCGAATGAGTCGCTAATTTGCAGGGGAATAAACGAGCATAGATTTGATAGGGATATAAAGCAGAGGAGAAAAAGGGGAGCAAAAATATAAAAAGCAGACAGATGACCAAAGCAGAAAGCAAACGGGAAAAAAAAAAGTCACAAAAAGCAGAGGAGGATATATCAAGAGTCGTTTTGATCTCGTGGGCCGTCTCGTTCCCTGGACTGACGAACTGCTGCATCGTAGCTTGGTATAGGCGGGACCTCGCCTGGGGGACCTCCGGCCTGGCCGCACGGCGGCGAGTGACCTGGGCTACGGTATTCTGGTGGAGGAACGTCATCGAGCGGAGGACGGTTGTTGCTGGCGCTGTAGCTGTTGTTGTTGCTGTTGCTGTTGTTGCCATTATTGCCTACCAGAACAACGGTCGTGGCCTCAGACGTCTCGGAACCAGCGGGGGCGTCTGAAGTGACGGTCGAGGGTGAAGCAGCTGCAGCCCCAGCAGTCGAGGAGGCTGATGGCGAGGCTATATGAGGCAAGGGACCTAGGGAGATGTCTGTTGGTGTCCGGACGGGTGCAGACGGCGCCTGAGCGGATGGATGCAGACTGTGTCCTCGTACCGTCCCACTGCGGGTTCGTGCATGCGTTTGCGACTGTTGCTGCTGTTGCTGCTGTTGTTGCTGCTGCTGCTGTTGACGCTGGTGCTGCAGTACCTGATGAGCATGTTGGGCGTGGTGTTGGATGTACTCTGGATGCCACCATTGCTGTACAGGTGCAGTGGTAGAACCGTGCATCTGGTGACCGTGGAGATGATGGCTGTGACCGGCAGCTTCCTGGGCCGCGATTGAGCTCTCGCCTCCGGCCTCGAGAAGAATGCTTCCCTGCTCGCTGCCGTATGGTGGCGGAGGAGCCAGGCTTCCGGTCATGGGCGCAAGACCCCATTTCTTGACGTTGGCCTCGATGAAGACGAAGCCCATCTGGCCGAAGTTGACGTGCACGGTAGCCGGCCCGTTGGCACCAACAGTAGGGAAGAAGTTCTGCGACCGAAGGCCGTGGGCTACATCGTCGAGTTTCTTGCCGTTGCGAGTGAAGAAGATGGTTCCGCTGCGAGGTCGGTAGCCCACGCCTACAACGTCACCCTGGACATACGGCGGTGCGTAGGGCGTTGGATTGAAGGGCTGGTTGTGTCTCCTATGGCCGGTAGATTGATACGCAACCGATGACTTGTGGAAGCCTAACCCCGATACCCCCATTAGCATTAGTGTACGGAGCAAACTGGATGCAAACGAAAGAAAGGAAAAAAAAAAAAAAACGTAACCGGGCAGTCTAAAAAGCGGATAGGGCTTGGTAGTCATGCCGATGCTGATGAGCGTGGTCTCCGGTTTGTCGTAAATCTTCGCCTCCCAGTAGTAAACGTCATTCTGCTTCGGGACAGGCAGGTTGCTCTGGACGCCACACTCGGAGTCGAAGAACTCGATCTCGGTGCGTCCCTCGACAAAGCAGTTGGCAATCTCAAGCTCCGGCTCAAACTCCCATGCCGACACGCCCTTTTCCTGGATCGCAAGGAACTGGGAGAGCGATATATCGGTCTGCATTGTCTCTGGCGGGTTTGCCTGAACGAAGGCTGTGTGTTTCGTCCGTAGTTAGCATCAGAACACAAGCAAGTAAATAGCAGTCAACACAAGAAGTAGAAAACCAAACCTTTTGCTCTGAAGTACTCGGCAGCCTGCAGCTCGTCCATGGACTCGAGGGCCTCTGCCTCTTCGCGGGCGAACTCCTGCTCGTCGTCGTACTCGCCCGGCCGGCCGATGCGGTCGAGCAGGATGCGGCCTCGCTGGGTGTATCTGAAGAAGAAGAGGGCGAGCACCAGCAGGGCGACTCCGGCCGAGCCAAAGGCTGACAGCAGGCCGATCAGGATGCCTCTGCCGGTGCCATCGCTGCCCTCGCCGGCGCCAGGAGGGCCGTCTGGGATACCAACGGGCCCATTGCCGGCGGTGTCGAAGGGCAGCTGAACGGGCTCCTGGTGTCTCATCTTTGCGAACTGGTCGTCAGTCAGCTGCGGGCGGACATTGTTGAAGAGGAGGCGGTAGTGAGACAGCTGCTCTCGCGGTCGTGAGCTCGATCTCGACAGTGTTGGAGTCGGCGTGGGTGTGGGCGATGGCGTCGTTGTAGGCGTAGTTGTAGTTGTAGTTGTAGTGGTTGTGGTTGTGGTTGTGGAGGCGGCAGCCTTGGACTTGGGCTGGGTCGACCTGGGCCGGACGGAGGTGGTGAAGCGGGACGGCGCGGATAGTCGCATCTCAGCGAGTCGACATCGCCTGCTGGTCGTCTGGTCGTCTGGTCCTTGTGTCTCGCGGTCTCTCTCGATGTCTTTATCCTTCGTCTTCGTCTTCGTCTTCGTCTCCCGCTTGTTCTGCTGGCTCTGCTGGCTCTGCTGCTTGTGGCGTCGAAAGTCGCAGAAGAAAGTCGGGCGGTTAGGTGATGACTAAGCGGGTCGCCCGCCTGCTTTTAACTAACCTTTAGCTAAAGCTTTAACTGGAAAGCGGCGGCCTTTAACTAATCTTTAACCGAGTCTTTAACTGGCTTTAACTGGAGAGATACTCGCTTTAACTGAGGTTTACTGAGGTTTAGCTGGAGAATCGCAGGCTTCCGGTGTTTCAACAAGGTCTCACCTGTCTCTACCTGTCTTTAGCGCTGATTCCACGTCATGGCCGGCTCGAGCCGATCAGGCCGCCACACTTATAAATAGCAAGACAGCCAATTAACTACCCAGGGCAGCGGCCGATCCCTCCGAGACGGCCTGGAGATATACGATGATCTGGGGCCATATTTACCCCGATCGCTGAGGACGATTGCAAGAAGAGTATAGCTTGCTGTGATTTGAATCCTACTTATATACAGTCTTTTTTCTTTTTTGTTTAAACCGAAGAGATACCAACCCATGACTCCCCCCTGCCTTGCCCTTTGCCTTTGCCGTTTTTTCCAATTTGGCTATTTAGAATGTACATGTCGTTAAAAAACCCCCCCATAGAATGCATGCATGCTTGCCGTAACCCAACCCCAACGAATGGAAGGGGTATGCAAAAATGAACACACAAAAGAAAAGTGAAAGAGAGCACATCGTTCGTCATCACGTTATTGGATCGATGATGGCCAGCATCATGAAGAAGTCGGTTTGTCCGTTGGTTGTTGGTTGTGGTGGTCGTTGGTTTTTGGCCCCCCTGGAGTTACCGCCTAGCCTAGGCAGCAGTGCCAAACGGAGCTCAAGCAACACAGGCGAACTCAGATATGTCCTTTCAGAAGCAAAAAAAGGCATGCAGTGCTCAAGCCGTGCGTGCGAGCTCATCTAGGCACCCAACCAGTGCCATGACGGCGTTGGGGGCCGTGTTTCTTGTTCCTTCAAGGTCGAGAATTCCAGTCTCCATGTGCGGTGGTGGTGGACATCAACGTATCCCCGTTAAGTTAGACCAGGTCGAAGCCCATCTAGGGCCGTCCTTGCTGCAAGTCATGGGGCGTATGTCCGTGGAATCTCGATCCATCGTCGTGTGATGGGAGATGTTATGGGGATGTAGGATGAAGTGAAAAAGTGGAGTCGTTGAGGAGAGTAAGAGGAGAGAGAGGAAGACATAAAAAAAAGCGAGAAGAGAGGTTCACTCGATAAAGTCAAGACCGCCAAAAAACTCCAGCATGCGAAAACAAAGCATCACGTCGTCTCCGGGCTCGCCGCCAAACAGTCGGCACTGCTCTGCCTCTAGCTTGTCACTCGCTTCTTGACGTTGCTGGTGCTGTTGCTGCTGCTGCTGCGGGGTGGGAGAGGATGCCCCTGAGCCTCGACCATGCCATGCCATGTACCGATTATGCCAGAGTTGGGCCGAGGGCACACGGTCATGGCAGTGGTTTCGAGCACTGGGGAGCAATCCAGGGGGTGGAGGGATCGAGGAAGCAGCAAAGCATGAAGAGCTGTATACCTCTGGCAGCGGAGGTACGGCCGGCTGAAGCCGCGAGGCAGAGCTGTTTATGTTGTTGTTGTTCATCCGTCGTCGAGAGCGAGGCCTTGTCCGGCGCCGATTGTGTCTCTGGCCCATCGTGGGGGTTCCAAGCGATGTATATAT
>NW_003315210.1:0-4118 GCF_000151505.1 Trichophyton verrucosum HKI 0517 | reverse complement strand
AATATATCTTTATTATTTAGCTATTTACTGGAAATTATAATAAATAAAGTATTAAATATATTAAATATTTTTTAATATTTTATAATTTAAGAATAATTAAATATATACTATTCTTGAATATTTTAGAGGCTACCATTATAATAATAATAGATAATTATTTAATAAGCTACTACTTTATTATATTCTTTATTCTTATAACTATTTAAATATTACTATATTTCTCTATAATAAGGCTTTATTTAGAAGGTATTTACTACTAAATAATATATATTGAGCTAAATTAATAATATAAATACTTTTTTACATAAAGATTTTAATGAATAATAGTAATTATAAGTATAATAAATTTTAATATTATATATTATTTAGTTTTTATAATTAATAATATAAGTTTAGTAAATAATTAGTAAGTACTTAGTAAATACCTAGTAATATAAGTAAATTTTATATTTAAGAGAATTTACTACTTATCTTTTTCTAGCCTAAATAAAGTTCTTAGTAGGGCCTATATAGGCGAGTAGGTAAAATCTATATTACTTTTAGCGTATTTATTATCTAGATAGATTTACCCGTACCTATAATAAGTAAACTTCTAACCCCCCAAGTTTGACCCAATTTATCCATTCTTATATTTAAGGGGAGATAAACTTAGAGGATTTACTAATTACTCCATTTTTAATACTACTATTATATCCTTTATATAATATTTTTATATTTAGCTTATTAAGTACTTTATATACCTTCTATATAATAAAAAGAATTTTATAATTATTAAATATATTAAAGTTAAATTCAATAATATATAATAGTAATAATAATGGTAATAATTAAAACTAGAATTTAATATTATATAGTTAGTAGAGTATACTCTAGTTAAATAAATAGAAGTCGATAATGGAATATATTAATTTAATATTATTTAATTATTTCCTCTTTTATTTAAACTATATATTATTGGTTTATTAATTTAATATATTTTAAATATACTACCTAATAAGCTATAGACTATAAAAAATAATTAGAGAAAGCTCTAATACTATTATTATAGAAGTATAAGTATATTTTAATAATATTATAAACTATAAGTATTAGAAGTATAAGAGTTAAGTAGATACTAAGAAAATAATAATATTTAATTAGAATAAGAGACTAATAAATCTAAAACTCTATTAAAAGACTAGGTAACTTTACTTATTAAGCTTCTGGAAGAATAAAATTAATATTTTAGTATTGAAATTATATATAAATATAGATAGCTATAAATTTAGTTTTACTAAAATTACTTTTTTAGAAATAATAAAATGATAAAAATATAAAATATTAATAAAAATAAAAATAAGTTAGAATATATAATTTATAGAGCTTAATATTAATAGTTAATATATAATATAAAAATATATTATACTGAAGAAAGAATTAGATTAGAAATGAAATATAGTTATAGATATATATTTATACTTTAATACTTCTACTCTATTTAACTAGTTCTCCTAATAATTTATTATAAAGAAATTTTTTATGATTTTTTACCAAATAATATTAATTATTAATTATAATAAATCTTTAAAAAAGGGGAAATAGTATCTCTATAATAAGTAATTAAATATAACTATAAATATTAAATTACTAAAAGGTTATAAATATATATATATATCTTATAATAGAAGTAAAATTATATCCAAATCTAATTAAGTACTTTAATAAAATATATAAAATTAATAAAATATGGAAAAATATCATTAATTTCTAGAATATACTTACTAATTCTAAAAAGTATAATAGTATAAATAAATTTAAATTTATAGAGAGAGAGAAGTATCTTGAAAGAACTAACTATAAAGTATTAGTAATAGTTATATATTAAAATACTAGATAGAAGTTAAAATTTACTATAATTTCCAAATAATTAAAAGAGTTAGTAGTTACTAAAGTAATAGCTAAAGTAGATTATTATATCTAATATCCTTAATTAGAATATTAAAATAAATATATCTTCTTCTTTATATAATAAATTTATTTATAATAGATACTTTTTTCTTTTTTTAATAATTATTTATTTTCTTATAAGATATTAGTAAGTAAATAATTTCTATTTCTAATAATATTTAATAGAAACTAACTAAATACTAGATTAGAATCAGTATTATAGCTTCTTATAAAAAGAAAATAATATAGTCTAATAAAGCTAAAATTAAAACTAATACTAAAATTAAAATTAATTCTAAAATCAATATTACTATAAATGTAGTAGAAGTATATAAACTAATATATTAAAAATATTTAGTATTTATAGCTATTTTAACTTTTAAAGTAGCTTATAATAAGCTTCTAAATAGAAATAAAACTTACTAATTTTATATTAAAAAGAAGATGTTTTATACTCTACTTCTAAAAGGCTTTAGGTATAATAAATCGGAGCTATTTAAGGAGTTAAATATATATCTAAAGGTTAAAAATCTAACTATAAAAGAAAAAAAATAGAAAGCTTTAGTATAGACTATAGATAGAATAAATATAAAATTAAAAGATTTTTCAAAAAAGAATCTAGATTAGATACCTTTAACGTAAGTAGCTCTAAAGACTATAAGTATTACTTTCATTTTTTCTATCTCCACTAATAAAGAGGTTCTTTAAATATTATAGAAAATAAAGAAACTTATAGAAGAGAATTATGAAGAAACTATAAATATTATTTTAGAGTTTAAAATAAATAATTTAAATATTTATTAATATCTATACTTTTATTAATATATAATAGGAAATTAAAAATATACTTTAATAATGGCTTCTAAATTCTATAAGTTACTCTATTATTAATATTTAAGTTTTAGCTATATTTTATACTCCGACTACTTTGACTCTAGTTTTAGCTTTATACTTAACTTTAATAACTTTAGATCTATATAATTAATATAACTTTAGAATATCTAATATAATTAGAGGTAAGAAGTTTCTTAATTAGATTTTTAGTAATTAGATCTTTATTTTAGATATAGAATTATTTCATAGTAAATAAGGAAAGGTAAAATAATATTTTCTTTAATAATACTTTATATAATACTAATTTAAGGCCTTTAGAAGAGAACTTATTATAATAATGATAGCTTTAGCCTAAATAAAAAAACTACTACTTAAGTAATTACTACTTAAGTTATAGCTTAAGTTACAACTTAAGCTACTACTAAAACTACTACTAAAGCTACTATTAAATCTACTATTAAAGCTATTATTAGATCTTATACTCTAAAATATTTATAACTCTTACTAATAGAGTTTCTATATAAAGATATTATGGTGTCTAAATATACCTAGGTAGAATATATTTATTAAACTAGCTGGTTAGATAAAATAAATAAATTTCCTAATTCTAAAATTATAGAAGATTTAAAGTTAGAAAAATTGGATACTATAGAAGAAACTTAGATAGTAAGTAATAAAGATAACTTTCTAGACCTATATTAGATTCCAATTTATAGTTAGTATACTAGAGTAGTATAATAATAGGTTCTAATTTATAGTTAGTATCGAATATGCTTGTGCCCCCACCCCAATAGGGTAGAGGGAGAGCTTTTATCCCCCCCCCCCTCAGCCCCCCAAAGGGGGGTGTTGATGCCTCTAACCCCCCCTTTTACTTACTAAAAAGGGGGTATAAACTAGTCTAAATATAGTTAGTAAAACCTTATTTATGGAAACTAATCTTATAATAATTAGATTTATATTTAAAATATAGAATTCTATATAGAGTAATATAAATTTTATATTTTTATCATTAGTGGATATTATTAATATATATAGGACAGAAAATCTAACTATTATTAGATTAAATATTTACTATTCCTATTATTTTTTTTTTCCTCCTCTCTAGCTTATTTTTCTTAAATTTAATTATAGTAGAACTAATACCAATATCGTTAATATTAATAACTAAGATAAACTAATACTTATTAAAAAAACTTTTAAATTTATTAAAATAAGTAGCCTTAGCTAATATTATTAATAATAATAATTAAAATAAATTAATACTTATTAAGAAAACTCTTAAGCTTATTAAAATAAGTAGCTTTAACTATATTATTAATATATATAGAAGAGGGAATTTAATTATTATTAAATTAAAT
>NW_003315209.1:35359-39258 GCF_000151505.1 Trichophyton verrucosum HKI 0517 | reverse complement strand
GAGAGAGAGAGAGGAGGGCGTCTAGCAGCCACTAACACACGAAAAGGAGGTCGGCGAGAGGAAGAGGACAGAGGTATAGAGACAGAGGCCAGAGGGAGAGAAAGGAGATTCTGGATATAACCGAAAAACCCACGCGGAATCGGAATCTATCAAGACAATAACAGCAGAGATTACCACGCGGTTAACATTATCGACCCAATAAGAGCAGTGATAATATGGAGGACCATGCAGCGTGCTTTGCCAGCGTGCAGAAGCAGAGGATAAGAATGCAGAATGCGGCAGAGTAGGGGGTGATTGGGACGATAGGGATGTGCAGCGGCTTCAACGCTTAAGCAGGAGACAACATGTGAAGACAAGCAAGGGGGTTGAAGCAGGAGAAGCAGGACGAAAACAGGCAGAGAAGTGTTTTCTGTCCGCGAGTCCATATAATACGATACAATAACAGTTATACTTACATGGTTTATAGAGAACACACAGCCAGCCAGAGCCAGACCGGGAACCACAGTGGCACGTCAGACCTGTGTCAGTGGTATATATCAAATTGAACCTCGAGCGGCGACTCGAGATGTCAAAAGCCACGGACAGAGCTGCGCAACGCGAGCAGAAAGAGAGCGAGAGGGAGGGCTTCGAGCGCAGCTTTGCCGGCCGGCCCTGATGGACATACTTAGTCCTGCCCCCTGGATGAGCTCTGGTGGCCCTGAGATGCAGCGCTATGTCGGGAACGGCCTAGCGAGCAGGAGCTGCCGGTGGAGTTGGGAAGGGATATGCCTGCTTGTGAGTGAAAAACTTCCGCGCAACAAGCGTCGATGACATTGGCGTGTGTATGGGGAGGGGATCGATATCAGACCAGTGGGCTCTGCTTGTGTCCCTGTCTGCCCTAGTCTGCCCGGCTGTCTGTCTGCCTGACTCGCAAAAAGGGGGCACACAGCACGAGAGAGAGAGAGAGGGAGAGAGAGAGGCCGGCCGTCAGCTTCATGCATTGCCCAACACCAACAATAATGCCCCCGACATTCCAGTCTCCTTTCCACAAGGACATCCCCGAGAACGCTGGCGAACAAGCAGAAGAAGCAAAGAGAGACGACCAAAAAAAAGAAAAAGCAGAAAAGGGGGGGAGGGCATTTTACTTTTGCAAGAGGGATAGCCAGCGCTGTGGTATCTGGCGTGACGGGCAAAACGGCCTCCCCTGTGGTTAGTGTGAGTGACCTTACTCTTAATAGTCGGCTCCGTATATATCAGTTATACGTGCAACGGTAGCAGCACCGGCTTTTCGACTGGCTGGCAATTTTATTTACTGATTTTTTTTTTTTTGGCCCTTCCCACAGGCGTCTCTTGGTCATTATTGGAAGGACGCTCTCCACCGGGGAAGATGCGCCGTTGATCATGAACAAATGAGCAAGTCTCTTCCAGCGGCCCGAGAGCTGTGCCAGTTCGTATTGCTGGTGCGTCAAGGGCTAATCCTGGCTCGATAGCAGAGGATACGATGCCCTTAGCCCAAAATGAACGGTGGGCTCGCTGCTGCAAGGCCAGGCGCGAAGCTTTTGCTGCATCCAACCTTACCGATACGTGGGTGCGAAAGGACATGCAACCAAGGTTCGGCTTGTGAGCTCACTTTTCGGTGCCTCCCTCTGCTCCTCTCGCTCTGCCGCGAAAGGCACCATAATGCTGGGGAAAATTCGATCTGTCGAATAGGCCGCCATTCGACCGATAAGCAGTTAGGTCGGAAAAAGCAAGCGGCAGGGCGAAAGAGAGGCCGCAGCGAGACCGTTGCGAGAACCATAGCAGGGCGGTGTTATTGCTAGGGAAGACCCGTCACCCCTTGCTCGACAACCATTGCTCTATCCAGATGTTTCGCCGAGCTGATATAATATTGGGATACAGGATCTAATATTATTATTATAGAGGCAAGGGTTGTTTGTTGACAGGGCCGATCACCACATGGGGTTGGGCAGACACAAGAGTTCTCGAACCAAGGATGGTAGCTTGGATTATGGAGACGTCGCTGGAGCCCTCGTCTCCCATGGGCTGCTGTTCCCGTCGATTCTTAAACGAACAAGGAAAACAAAAAAAGGCACAGCCATGGCTCATTCCCGCTGGCCGATCCAAGGGTCGCTGCTGGGAGGCGAAAAAAAAGAGGGCCGGGGGAGATGCATGGGATAGCGACCATCGCAATAATTTCTAAGATCACGAGCTGGAAGTATAAAAAGGAGGGACACGATGCTAAGAAAAAGAGGCCAAAAATGAAAGCCAAAAGGGAAAAAAGAAAGGAGGGACGACGAAGAACTAGACGAAGAAGCAAAGGCCGGGCTTGCGGTGCGAGATGACAGGGTCGTGATGGACGAATGTATAACGCTTCCCCCAGGCTAGAATCCAATGGATCTTTTCCTTAATATCATCCAGCCATTTCCATGACAAGGAGCATGGAGGGCGAAGATTAAGGGTGAAGTCGTGAAACTACAGCTTTGCTCGTCCTTCGCTTCTGGTCGTATTGAGTTTGTTGTTGTTGTTGCTGCTGCGTTGCGAATTCGCCTGCTGGAGGAAGTACTCCTTCACTCTGCGCCTGGCCACTTTAACAACATCTGGATCTTCGACCGTTGGCGGCACGTTGACAGCCGCATCATACTTACCTTCAGCTGCCTTCTCCACAAGTTCCCTCAATACCCGTCGAAGTGTCTTGCCGCTTCGTGTCTTTGGGATCATCCCTTGGCCCTGAACGATCCCTCCGAGCGAGGCTATAGCCCCTATCTGGTCTCTCACCAGGGCGTTGACTTCTTGGAAGAATTCTCTAGACGGAGTCGCTGGTATTCCAGACGCAGTCTTAGCTGAGGGATACAGTTGCACGAAAGCAAATGGTAGATGGCCCTTGATGCTGTCGGGAATGCCTACTACGCTTGCCTCTGCTACATCCGGATGCGAGAGAATAGCTTGCTCAATGGCCCCTATGCTAAGAGATTAGTACCGGAACTATCGAACCTTGGAGAAAAGAAGATTTCACATACCAGTGCTGAACCTGTGTGCAGCTATATTGATGATGTCGTCTGATCGTGACATGACGTGGACATATCCATCCTGATCTATCATGCCAGCGTCGCCGGTATCCATCCATCGGCTGGAAAACCGTTTGAGATACCCGTGATAGAACCGCTTGTCGTCGTGGAACAGAGTTGTGAATCCCGTGGGAGCAAACGGTATGGCCAGCACGATGTTGCCCATGGTACCGTTCTCCACTTCCTCGCCCTCATCGTTGACTATTCGGACGTTAAACCCAGGCATTGGCTTGCCGGCAGAGCCCGGCTTTGCTCTGAGTGCTCTAGTCTTTGGAACCTTGCCGTTGACTACTCCCAGGTCAGGCCTTAAAGCAAGTCCCGTCATAGGCGATCCAGACTCAGATGACCACCAGTTATCTATTACCATTGCTCCAGGCGCGGCGTGCTGTTCCAGCAGCCTTTGGAAAGCCACAACAATGCTCGGCTCGCTTCTCTCGCCGGCCAAAAAGAGACCTCTGAGCTGCTTCAACCCTCCCCTTTGACCGACCTGGTGTAGCAGTTCTGAATTTGGATCCTCCTTGTGTATTACTCTCAAGGCCGTGGGAGCAGTGAACAAGGCGTTGACCTTGTGTTTTTCAATTAACCTCCAGAAACTACCTGCATCTGGAGTCCCGATTGGTTTGCCTTCATACAGCACCGTCGTAGCACCTGCAAGGAGGGGTGCATAGAGTATGAACGAATGGCCAACGACCCACCCTAAATCAGAGGCGCAGAACATCACATCGCCGGGGCCCTTGATATCAAAAAGGTACCTGATAGAGAGATTTAAGCCGACTGCATGGCCACCGGCTTCTCTCAGCACCCCCTTGGGCGTCCCCGTTGTGCCTAATCACATTCCATTCAATCAGCCAAATC
>NW_003315209.1:0-35348 GCF_000151505.1 Trichophyton verrucosum HKI 0517 | reverse complement strand
GCCTCCTCTCTCTCATCACAAATCATGTAACATATAACCTACCACTGGTATATATGATATATAATCCTTCATCACTCCGAACTGGCACCGCATCAGCCCGTAGACCACGCCTTTTGCATCATCCACCAGACGGCGCCAATCCCTCTGACCCTGGTCCTCACAGATAGGAGACCAACGCAGCTCCTCTCGCTGCCATACAATCACCCGTTCAGGCTTGAAGGAGCCCTTGGAAATAGCATCCTCGACCAGGAGTTTATACTCAATGGGGCCCTTTTTGCCTTCAATGCCACAGGAGGCAGTCATGACAACCTTTGGCTGGCTTGCCTCTATCCGCTGGGCAAGGGAGGTTGCAGCAAACCCGCCAAAGACAGCAGCATGGATTGCTCCCAACCTTGTAATTGCCAGTGCCGCAACAAGCGCAGCAGGTATCATGGGCACTATCCACCGTCAGCCAAATAAACCAACACAGTCTGGTCCACGCGCTGTTACATAGACATACTGTAGATAACCACCACATCCCCCCTCTGCACCCCTTGCTCCCTCAGCACGCCCGCCAGCACTTCCACTTCCTCCAGCAGCTGGCTATAGGTGATCTTTTCCTCCCGGCCTGTCACCGGCGACTCCCATAGGATAGCCACGTCTGCTCCGCGGCCAGCCCGAACATGTCTGTCTACGCAGTTATACGTAGTCGAGATCTCCCCGTCCGGGAACCACGACCAGCTCTGATGCCGAGTACCGTCATCCAGCGTCCTTGTGCCCATGCGTAGAGCGGCAGAGGGCTTCTTGTGCCAGTGAAGCTGTGCTGCGTGGCGAGCCCAGAACTGCTCCGGGTGTGTGAGCGCTAGGCTCTGCACTGCATCCTGAGGGTGTAATGCCGGCATTATTGCTTGGGATGGCGAGCTAAGAGCTAACAATAATGGCTATTAAGATATCAGACAGGCGAAGCGAGATGATCATTAATCAAACGGCCGGACAGCTGAGCACCTGTGAAGCAGCTTTGATCCGTCCTTGTCGCGTTGATGGTTGCAGGTCGGTCGGTTATGCCGCTTAAGCAACGCCGAAGGATTAAGTAAGACGCATAACTAACACTCGTGTCTTGGAACGCCAGCCACGGCCACAGGGGCGATGCTCCAGTTTACATAAGAGACGAGCTTTTACCTAGGTAAAGGCAGCTGGGGGTTGCCGGCATCCCGTTTGCTGCTTTCCACGGCGTCTGGGGCCGGCCCCTGTTGGCTGCTGCCGGGGATGTGAGATGAAGCCCCAAGACGGCCGTGCAGGCCAATGGCAGGCCGGGGAGGCTGTCTGGGCTGACAGGGGGGCTGGGATGAAGATGAAGATGAAGATGAAGGTTATTTTACATAGATACGGGAGACTCGAGCAGGTATGTACGATGGAGTTATTAAAGGAAACTCGGTGGATTGACAGTATATCTAGATTGCGAATAAGGGAAGGGAACTATAACAGGACGAAGAAGTATAAGAAGAAGAAGAAGAAGAAGAAGAAAAGGAGAAGACATGGGATATACACCGTCTACTACATAAGTAAGCGAGATGTCCACCCAACCCTGAGCACGTTAGCTGTGATGATAGATATTATATACATTTGCAATCAGCCCCCCGGACAGAGAACTAGTTAGAAGCGGTAGAAAGCCCGTTGGCAGCAGAAGAGGGCCGGGCGAGGAGAGGTTGGATAATAGATAACGTTGGCACAGGGGCAGCCGTGTCGTTTTGAGGTGGCCGGCCGTCTGGTGTTCTCCGTAGTTGCGGGGTGTGTATCCCGAGGATTTCCCTGGTATCTCAACTTCTTCTCTGCTGGCCCGTCGGAGTATGTAGACTTGCATAATAATATTGCGTTGTATTGCTTGCTGTGGGGGTCGCATTGGCAGCGGCGTAGATGTTCATTCGGCCGTGTTCCTGGGTACTGGGCAGCAAGAGTGGGAAGACGGGAAAGAAAAAGTTGTCGAAATAAGAAAAATAAGGCGAAAAAAAAAAGGTAGAGAGAAAAGAGAACCACATGTATATATATGATATTATATATATGTAACGGTCTCACATAGTCTCTCAATCCAGGCTGTTGTTGTTGTCGTAGTAGTAGTAGTAGCGGCAGTGGCAGCAGCATTAGCAGTCCCGCAGTCCCGCAGGTTCAGATGACCCATCACATCACACATCCAGCATGCAACAACAACAACAACCATCCTCCTCCCTTCCCCATGGCCATCCAATTGCTCTCGAGTTCTCTGTATATTCTCTTCTCCATCCCCCCACTTGATTCATGCACACAGACGAGAAAGTCCTGGGAAGAAAAAAAAAAAAAACTCCTAGGCTAGAGAGAAGGCGAAAAACCAAGGCAAGAGGCAGCAGCAGTAGCAAGCAGACAGGTGGCCGGTAAGAAAAGGAATGTTGAAGAAAAAAAAAAAAAAAAAAAAAAACAGAAATAGTAATAAAAAAAGGATAATTAACTTCTTCGTTCGTATAGATCATCAAGTCATGTAAAAAAAATATCGGTTTCAGGTACGGTTGGTTCGGAAACGGTGGGACGGTAAGACGGTAGGTGGTAGATGATGGCTGGCGGCGGATGGCATGGCCAGATAGGAATCGGAGTAGAATAGATGAGTAGGCTGTAAAATAGGAGAAACGAACCAAAGGGAAACAACTCAAGACCGTTGTGCAGCGGGAGTTGACACAAGGAAGGAATAAATATCGAGGGGGGGGAATATCCAAGGAGCCAAGGGAACAAAAAGGAGAATAAGAATAAAAGTAGGGGTATGATAAAGAAGCAGGGAAAAGGGGCAGTTTAGATGTAATAGAAAAAACGGACAGTTTAAGGGTGTATAGTTGAATGGAGCAAAAAAGGACCCTTAGAGAATCATGCATTTGACACCCCGGTGTGTTTTTGATCGATCGGGACGTAGAGCCTTTTGATAGTCTGATCCGTTGAGGTCCCTGTTAGAGCCGCCCTGCCCACCAAACCCAGTTGTTCTCCGATCCGACGGCCGATTGAGCTGTTGTTGCTGTTGCTGCTGCTGCCTTTGCTGCCTGAGCAACCGGACAACATCAAAAAAGGCCTTTTCGACGTTGATGCAGTTTTTGGCGGAGGCTTCGACAAACTCACAGCCGAGGTCCTTGGCCAGAGCCATGCCTTCCTGGGAAGAAACGGCGCGCTCAACGGCCTTGTCTGACTTGTTGCCGACGAGCATGACGGGTACGGGGCCGGCGGGCGTGGTTGAGATGGCGGAGTTGAGCGGGGAGGAGAGATAGCTTGCTCCCGTGGGCGAGCCGGAGCTGGCTGATTCCTTGACGAGCTGGATCTGGTGGTGGAATTTCTGTATCCTGGTGAAAGACGAGCGCGAGGTGATGCTGTACACGAGCACGAAGCCCTCGCCGTCTCTTATCCACTGATCGCGCAGGGCGGTGTATTCCTCCTGTCCGGCGGTGTCGAGCACCTCAAGCATGCACGACTGCTGGTCGATAACGACCTGTTTGCGATATGAGTCTTCAATCGTAGGATCGTATGTCTCGACGAAGTGGTTCAGGCAGAGCTGCTTCCCGTTAGTGATGCTGTTTCCTTTCTGTATCATTTTTTTTTCCTTTTTGAGTATCGTGTTTCAAGACCAACCTGGATTGTGAGAGCTGTCTTGCCGACTCCTCCATCGCCCAAGACAACGAGTTTATATAGAGTCATTTTCCCCGCCATGATTGCAATGAAACGAGTACACGCACACTTGAGACGGATAGAGACAAGAAAAGAAAAGAAAACAAGGGCAGAAAAAAACGCGAAGATGCAAAAAAGGGAAGATGCAGCAGCAATGATAATGAAAAAAGAACCAGGCAGGCACAGAGCGAGGATTTGTCTTTTGTCCGCCCTGGGTTAAGTTCTAGACGAATCGCGGGTATGCAGAGACTCAAACGAGAACGCAGGCAAGACTTTTGACCAGCCCGGATGGCCTCAACGGTGGCGCCAGATGGGACACCAACAAACCGAACAAACAGGACAGCTGTGTGTACGGTGACAATCTCGCCGTGCAAGGCCTGCAGGAATAATCTGCGAGCTAAGTTAGCCTGGCTGAAGGGAGAGAAAAGTGAGTGAGAGCGAGAGCGAGAGCGAGAGACAGAGTGGAATGTTCTTGAACGGCAAGATCCACGCCTGCGCCCCGTGGCGAAAACACGTCCAGAAAGGACGCCAACTGGGGGGGTGAGAAACGATAGGACGGCCGACAGAGCAGCAAGGAAAAAGGAATATCAGAGAAGAAGAGAAGAAGGGCAGTAGAAGGACTGCAGACGAACCTGGGACGATGCGGTGTGGTCGCTGTCGAGGCCGGTGGCTGCGGTGTGGTGGTGGTGTGTAGATAGGTCGCTGTCGAGCCCCTTCTGGCGCAAAAAAAAAAAAAAAAACAAACAGCAGGCGGAACGGGGGGGTGTGTGTGTGCCGTGGCTGGCGTGCACTCGGGCAGCTCGCTGGCGGCTCGCGGGCGACCGGACGGGGGCTACAGACAGAGGCGGGCGTCGCCAGCTACCATTGACACTGAGCAGCGGGCGGGAGAGGCAGTCGGGGGCAGCGGGCGGGCGTCCTGGAGCTGGCGTGAAGCGGGCGTGAAGCGGGCGTCGAGGGCGATGAGGGCGAAAGTCGAAAGTTGAAGTTTCGTCGCGGGAGCGAAAAGGCAGCTTTTTGGCTTCCTGGGCACGTGACCGGACTTTTAACACTGATATCAGATATCAGACAGATAGATACAGATAGACTACAGATAGACTGCAGATATACAGTGATATACAGAGATTGATACAGAGATTGATATGGATAGATAGATGTCATTAGGTAGTTATTGAGATAGTCTACAGTTGGTAGCGGAAGCCGAGCTGCAGCAGGCGGGCCTGGTGCACGTCGACGTTCTCGATCTCGGCCGTCCGCTGCAGCTTCGCCAGCTCCTTGTCCGTGAGCTGCTCGAGGCCGACGGACTCGTAGCGGGCGAGCTCGCGGTTCTGGCGCTGCAAGTACCAGCGCAGGAAGACGACGCAGGCGGCGGCCAGCAGCTGGCAGGCAACGGCCACGCCCAGCGCCAGGCGGTAGTGCGGCTGGTCCCCGTTGCGGTAGGTAAACGGCGTCCAGATGCTGGCCGAGTTGCCCAGCGAGTTGATAAAGGCGTATGCGGCCGCTCTCTTGGCCGGCGGGCGGGGGATGGCGCTGGCGATCCAGCCGTACAGCGTGCCGTTCAGCGCAAACACAAAGATCATGAGGAAAAACGAAAAGTAGCGCGGCCCAAAGGCGTCCGTGGTCATGAAGATGATGAAGCCGACCAGCGTGATCGGGATCGGGTAGATGAAGAACCAGAACCGGTTGTTGCGGCGGTCGGAGTACCACGAGTGAGCCAGGCTGTAGACGACCATGAACAGGTACGGCGGCGCCACCAGCAGCAGCGAGATGATCTTGGAGTAGCCCAGGGTCTGCGTGAGCGTTGGGAAGAAGTTCTGGAAGCCCGAGGCGGCGGTGATGGACATGTAGGCTATCGCAATGGCGTAGGTCTTGACGTCCGTCATGGCTAGTCTGAGGCCTCGCAGCTGGCTCATCCCGCCGGGCACGTCGACGTCGGCCTCTGCCGCCTCGACGGCCAGCCGCTTGTTGGCTACGTGCTTGAGGTCGGCCGGCAGCAGCTTCCACGTATCGGGGAAGTCGGGCAGCACCACGACGATGACCAGCCCGACGGCGATGGTGATTACGCCCTCGATGATGTACAGCCATCGCCAGGCGGACAGGCCGCGCGCCCCCGCGAGACCGTTGAGGATGCCGGCCGCAATGAGACTGCCAAAGGCACCGCTGATCAGCGAGCCAGAGTAGAAGATGCTCATGCGCAGGGAGAGCTCTCGCTTCGTGTACCATTTCGACAGGTAGAAGAGCACTCCGGCGAAGAAGGGGGCCTCGACGAGCCCGAGCAGAAAGCGGCAGACGACTATCTGCTGGTACGTGTGGACGAGCGAGGTCAGGGCCGAGACGGCGCCCCAGGCCACGGTGAAGCCGCCCAGGTACAGCGACGGGCGGCCCATGTAGTTGAGCAGCAGGTTCGAGGGGACCTGCATCAGGATGTAGGCGACGAACAGGACGGAGAGGCCGGTCTGATACTGCGAGCCCTCGAGCCCGAGATCCGCCTCCAGTCCCTGCAATCGAGCAGCCGCATAGTTGTTTCTACCACCATTAGCATCACATATATAGTTAACTAGTAGACTAGCAGAGTAGACATACCGGTCGATGTAGTTGAGGAGGTAGACGAGGATGACCAGCGGCATGATCAAGCTATCGATCTTGCGCCGCAGCTTCTTCTCGAGCTGCAGCTCCTCGTCGCTGAGCTGCTGCAGGCCGCCCACCAGCTCCTCCTCCGTCTTGGACGCCTCCATGGCTCGCGAGTCGTCTCTGCTTGTTGCGCCCTCGTCGGCTTCAGGCGTGTAGGCGTCGGGCTTCAGCAGGATCCAACATCCAACGTCCAACGTCCAGCATCCAGCATCCAGCATCCAACTGGAACTCCAGCTAGGCCCTTATTCCTCTTTATATATCCTGCATTCTAGGGACTCGAGCTAGTGGACCTCGCCTCCCAGAACCGAACCAGACGAGCGTTAAAAAATCGGGTAAAAGGTAGCGTGCCAGAGACTCGTCGCGCGGCCAAAACGTACATCTTGTTCCCCATGGGGTAGACGGCCGGCAAGCAATCAAGGGAAGGGATTCTGAGGATCAGGAAGCAACCTGAAGTCGATCGGGGGCCCCGGGGATGAGTCCGTCGAGCCGTCGGCTGCTGGCCGTGGGACGGGATGGTTGGTGGTTTGGGCGGTTTGCCGCTCCATGGTTTGACGAGGATGGAGCGTTTGAGAGGAGATTCGGTTACAGGATGGACGCTGTGACGGGTGGCAATCTCGTCGTCTTATTTTACCTCCACCGGTGCCAGGCCAAGCAAAGTAGTGGGAAGTCAAGTCCAGGGCCGTGAAGCAGGAGACTATTGAAAGTCTTTAACTCCATGCTGCGTGGTTGACAGGGGATGACAGACGTCAATATATGTACATCATTTGTATCTACGGAGTACAGTGGGGTTTTCGAGAAGTAGAATAGAAGAAGTTAAGAAGTTAAGAAGAAAGAGCATAAAGTGTTGATTATAAAGTAATAAATAATAAGAAGATTATGCATTAACTCAAGATAGAACTACCAATACACGCAAAAAGCTCCATCCGTAGACCGTCGATCCAACACATAACCCTCAGCCATCAGCGTCCCCAGTCGACTGTTTACAGCAAAAGGGCAGCGAGACCGAGGAGACCGGCGAGACCGGCTCCGGCACCGACAACGGCGCGCGAGGCAGCGCCGGTGTAGGTTGGCAGAGGAGCGGTGATGACACCGGTGCCGCTGGCAGTGCCCATGGGAGGAGCCTGGGCAGTCGAGTTGGGGTAGGTTGGTGGTGTGTAGATGGAGGTGCTGCCGCCGGTGGGAGCTGGGACTGGGACGGGGGCGCCGGTTCCAGGGATACCGCCGGTGGGAGCGCTGGTAGGAGCAGCAGTGGTTGGGCTGTACAAGTTAGTACCTCTCTTTCTCTTTCTCTTTCTCTTTCTATATATATATATATAGTAACAGCAAGGCGCAAACGTACCAGGAGCTGCACTCGGTGGCGGTGGAGGAGGTGAGAGTGCGGGTGACGGTGCAGGGCTCGGTGAAGGTGAGAGTGCCTGGCGCACTCATGGTGTAGGTCTGGGTGCCGTAGACGAGAGAGGTTGGCTCCGAGCAGTAGGTCTCGAAGCCAGTGACGACCTCGGTGACGACGTCAGACATCGGAGAACCGGTGCCCATGATGGAGGCAGAGGCGAGGCTGGCCATGGCGGCAGCGGCGGCGACGGAGTAGCGCATGGTTACGGCGGTTGTCTCTTTGGTAGAGGAGGGTTTTGGCTTGTGGCAGAAGAGAAGAAGCGGCGGTCGTAAGCGAAAGAGCGGACGGTCTCAAGAACCTGTAGAGAGCGACTGTGGACGACGAGAAGTGCGTTGGAGAAGAGAAGGGAAGAGAGAGAAGAGAGAGTCGCAAAAAAGAGCGAGGACGAGACGACGAAGATATATAAAATAATTAAAGGAACAGCGAGAGGGCGGGCGGGACGCAGGGGGGAAGGAAAAAGGAGTGCCTGGTACGGGCGCGTAAGCGTATGCTCCGGTACCAGCGGGTCTTTTGTTTAGATTACACACAGCGACTTGGAGGACACGAAAAAGGAGCAAGATCTGCGACGCATGCGAGGGAGGGAGGACGAGAACCGCCTGCTTGCCACTAGCAGACGCCACCGCCCGTCGCCGTCATCAGTCACTCTGTCACCGTCACTGTCACCGTCACCAACAGCCAGCAGCAGCAGCAGCAGTGCGTACTCCTGTCCGGGCGACTCCAGTGATATGCTATGGGGTCGTCGGTTTGCGAATTCTCCTGGTTCCTGGCTGCGTGTGCGCCCAGGAACGCCGAGGCGTCTGTGGTGGCGCTGTAGTGTAACTTACGGTACTTACGTGACGTGACCAGGCACGGTAACTTAAGGGCCTGATAACTTACCGCCCACACGGCTGGGGAGGCGAGGCCGGCGGCAGCGAGAGTTATAATATAATACTAGTACTAGGGATAAGCAGCAGAGTTGAGAGTGACAGGGAGAGCGACGGCAGAGCGACAGGCAGAGCGACGGTGACAGGGGCCGGACAGGTGAAGAGCGAGATCGAGATGGACGGCTCGAGTGGGCCTCCGTCCTGTCTTGTTCTTCGTCTTCGTCGTCTTTGCGCCTGTAACGAAGTATGGCTTACGGAGTATCTGTCTGTACTGTCTGTCTATCTGTGACTCGTCTCCTGCTGGTACAAAGACCGCCAGCTCAGTCCTACGGGGGGAAGAGACTAGTCGACGTCGTGGTGCCTGATCGCCATGCTGGTCTTGTCAACCGTTCTTGTGCTCTGGTTCGCTGTCAATAGTCCCGTCGATGGGTTGCTTCTAGCTGCTGTTGTGCTGGTACCTTTCGCCATGCTCAATATACCTGACACTCGTATCGCCCGTGTGCCCTTTAATCTGGCCCCGTCCCCCTCCACTAAAAGGGAGTGGTGTCTTAACTCGGCTCCTTTTCGCTCCTTTATCTCCCGTCATCGCCAGTCCAGAAGCTTGCTGGTACTACCTCTGTTTTCAATATATCACAGGTGATAAAAGAGTGCTATCCAGTTCAGGTCCAGGTATATTAGAACACACAACATTTATTGACTCCAATCAGAAGATCTCACATTGTCCCTGGAAGGATGGTGAAGATGGGGCCGGGACATGTCCACAGCACCCGCAGACGGCCTCTCCCCCCAGAAGGAAAAGAGGACGGCGAGTGTTGCAGCGGATGAGAATATGCCCGCTCATCACTTTGGATTTAGTTGTGTGAAGAAAGAAAGAAAAGAAAGAAAGAAAAGAAAAGAAGTTGAAGCCGAAAGAAAAAAGAGAGAGAAGAAAAAGGGAGGAGCGTCAAGTGGGTCACATGATTATATTAGTCAGATGGATGACTCAGTGATGAGTAAGATGGGATGACTCAGATATTAATAACAAGCACCTGGGTCCGCGGGGTGACTAAGCCGCTCTTAGTCAGCTCCGCGGGAAAGTTGGAGATCCCGAAAGCGGCGAGAGATAAGTTTGGAGAGCAAAAAGACATTCATCCAAGACCGACTGAGTAAAAGGCCATCGCGTTTTTTGCTCCCGTTTTCTTCGCTCCTGGAGATATAGCCCTCTGTTCCCAATTGAATTACGCTGCTGATAGAGAGGATATCGAGATGTCTCTGCGGTGTGCCAGCGCCGCCAGGCGGTTTGCCGTCCCTCGTTCATTCATCAGACCCGCGCAGTTCGTGCGGTGGCAGAGCTCCACGGCCGGCAACCACAATGTACGGCAACATCCCACAGTGCCCACCCATTGAACGGCGGCCAGCTTGCTAACACCCATCTAGGAGCTCGCAGAGCACTTGCAGACCACAGACCCTGAGATCTACAAGATAATACAGAATGTGCGGTCCCTCTTTTTTTTACTGTCTTGATCTACTCTGTTGCCGGCCAAACAGCAAAACTAACCGAACGTAGGAGAAACGCCGTCAGAAGCACTTCATCAACCTCATCCCGTCAGAGAACTTCACCAGCCAGGCAGTTCTCGATGCCCTAGGCAGTGTTATGCAGAGTTAGTACTACTATACTTGGCCGTCGCCGTTCATAGTCGTGGCCTTTTCTTGTGTGTTGTTTTTGATGACTGGTGGCCTGACCTCGGCACAGATAAGTACTCGGAGGGTTACCCCGGAGCAAGATACTACGGCGGCAACGAGTTTATCGACCAGGCCGAACGCCTTTGCCAGGAACGAGCCCTTCAGACATTCTCCCTGAACACCGAAGAATGGGGTGTCAATGTCCAGGGTAGGTCAATCCTCTTTCTCCGGGCTATTAATTAATATACAAGCAGAATCACTCTAACACGCAACAGCCCTCTCCGGCTCCCCGGCAAACCTCTGTGCCTACTCGGCCGTGCTCAATGTCCACGACCGTCTCATGGGCCTCGACCTCCCTCACGGTGGCCATCTCTCGCACGGATACCAGACTCCCACCAAGAAGATCTCCGCCATCTCAAAGTACTTCGAGACCGTCCCTTACCGCCTCGATGAATCCACCGGCCTCATCGACTACGACAAACTCGCCGAGCTCGCCCTTGTCTACCGCCCCAAGCTGATTGTCGCAGGAACCTCCGCCTACAGTAGACTAATTGACTACCCTCGCATGCGCCAGATCGCAGACAGCGTCAATGCCTACCTCCTCGCAGACATGGCCCATATCTCAGGCCTGGTCGCCGCCTCCGTCATCCCCTCCCCCTTCGCCCACGCCGACATCGTAACCACCACTACCCACAAATCCCTCCGCGGCCCCCGTGGCGCCATGATCTTCTTCCGCAAGGGCCTTCGCCGTACTGACTCCAAGGGCAACAAGGAGCTCTACGACCTCGAGAACCCCATCAACGCCTCCGTCTTCCCAGGCCACCAGGGAGGTCCACACAACCACACCATCACCGCCCTCGCCGTGGCTCTCAAGCAAGCCCAATCCCCCGCCTTCAAAGAATACCAGACCAACGTCCTCCGCAACGCCCAAGCTCTCGCCGCCAGACTCGGCAATCCCACCTCCGCTGGCGGTCTAGGCTACAACATCGTCTCCGGCGGCACAGACAACCACCTTGTTCTCGTCGACCTTAAGAACCGAGGCGTCGATGGCGCTCGTGTCGAACGTGTTCTTGAGCTCTGCGGTGTCGCAAGTAACAAGAACACTGTGCCAGGAGACAAATCCGCTCTTAAACCCGGCGGTCTCCGCATGGGCACTCCCGCCATGACATCCCGCGGTTTTGCCGAGGAGGACTTTGCTCGTGTGGCCGATATCGTTGATCGGGCCGTCACTATTACCCAGAAGCTTGACAAGGCTGCTCGTGCTCATGCCGAGGAGAACAAGCGTAAGAACCCCGGCAGTCTCAAGGCTTTCCATGACTTCTTGGGCGAAGGTGAGGAGGTATCGGAGATTGTGCAGCTCAGGCAGGAAGTTGAGGACTGGGTCGGAACGTTCAGTCTGCCATGGACCGATGCCGAGTAAGCGGCGGGCCCGTGGGTGGTGAGTAGTCTGTTTATCATTCTTCAACGAATCATGAGCATTAAAAGAATATCCCCCTTTTGCTTTTATTTCCTCCCTCCCCCGTTTTCCCCTGTTACTCTTCTTATATATTATGTTATGTATTTCAACACTTGCTTGGCTGTTTTAATACTGCGAGAGTTGTGTTATTTCCACCTTTGAATGATATCCCTCGTATCGTCATCCACTAGAACCAGAAGGATGACACGCGCTCTGATGTATTCTGTATCCAAGGTATAAACATAAACAAACAGAACTTATGTATATCATTAATTCGTCATGCCAGGCCATTCTGCATGTGGTATGTTAGCTATATCCGCTGTTCTTATAGAGTAGACAGGAAACTCACTTAGAGTAGTACGCTCGGCATTAACCTTGGACACCTTTACTGCATCACCAACTCGAATAACCGCCTCGCTGGCCCCTTCTTCCCGATGCAGGAATCCATACCGTCCAAAAACAGGGCTATACTTTGCCCCCTTATCAACCCGTCTATCCTTCATCAGCTTCTTAAGAACTGTGCCCGCCTCCCCCTTATGCGGCGCCCCGGTATCAAAGTCAACATTAACACTCACACAACGCACACAGTTATTCCTAAGCTGCACCTTCACACCTTCTCCAATAATCAATTCAGCCCAATAATCCTCCTCAAATGCTGTTTGAGCACCAGCCAGCACAATGTTCGGTCTGAATTTAGTCACATCCATCGGTTCCCCCGGTGGTAGGCGAGAAGATACATCGTCAACGGACGTCTGTGACACAACGAGATAAGGTGCCATATCCGCGAACGTAAGTACCTTTGACGCATCTTTTGTTCCCACCAGGCCAGGTATAGGTACGGGTATCATGCTGGAGATAGTTGACATCCATCCACCATTCACACCGGGTGAGGCAAAGTTGCCCAAAGCTAATCTTCGATGTTCACCAATATACGCAAATACCACCTTGAAACCTAGCCAGGCTGAGAACCAACTATGATACTCGACCCCCATGTCATATGCCGTTGTCGGACTACGATGCATCATCACCTCGAATTTTTTGAGATTACTCGTCACTGGCTCCAGGGGTATGCGGAGCGTATTTCCAACCCCAGACTCGGGGTGTGGATTGGATGAGTTCTTATAAGTCACTGTTATCCAGCCTTTCCCATCCTTGGCGTTCCCGTTGACTTTTCCTCCATTCGTCTGATCTGCTGAGGCTGGGAACTCAATATCAGTAAGAAATAGAGATAGTTGTGGGAACTTGTCGATGTGCATGTTCTGCAGCTGGCCGTCTGGTTTAACTTTCAACAGCATGAAGGTTCTGTCGTAGGGCAGGCCATCGCAAGTCAATTTCGCCGAGTTCAGCGCCGTAGGACGCATCGACTTGATAGGGTAAACGTATATCTACTTGTTGCCCTGGCTGTCAGAGAGGTAATTCCAACCACATATGCTAATGTAGTTACAGAGGCATGCACATACGTACCTGTGAGACTTGCATCCTGATAACGTTAACCGCCTGCGCAGCAGTTAGATAATTAGAATCCTTCGAGCCGCAGCAGCAAGAGAATGAGGATGAAAGTTCAAAGCCTTCAGCCTGGCATCTCCCGAGTCATTTTATACCGGCCACTTATCTATATAACAGATCCATCTGGGCGGAGTATGAAGCGAACAAAGGAAAGTTGGAAGGGCGTGGATATCGATCTGGGGTCCCGGCGGTTAAAGCGGCAAGGCGGGCCCCATTATATTTGCGCGCACTAACATATATACCTTTCCATATCAGGAGCGCTATACTGTATCCGGGCATTGTAAGTGGATCTCATGACAATTGAGTTGACCAGTTTTATCATACTCGACATAGCAAAGGCGTTGATGCCAACTTGGAGTAATTCATCAAAATAGAACGCAGAATCACCAAATATTAGATGTAGTAGTTCTCGTAATATATCTTGCCCATCCAAAGTGGTTGACTGCGTGAATCGCGAATGTCTAAAGTCGGAGTTTGAAGAAGCAAAAATAGAAGTAAGTTAGAGTTTCGGAGGCTCGAAAAAAGGCTGAGATTAGTCATCTATATATATTGGCATAGATTATATAATCACTTACAAGGACTTCAGAATAAAGAATTTACGATAAACAAGATCACTTCAGGCGCAGCATTTGTAGCATTATTTAGGATTTACAGACCTCTTCTATGATTAATTCTTTGCTATTGCGGCTGTATAGGCTGAAGTCTATCAAAGCTTATCTTTTTTCTCTTTTCTTTGCCAAAAATAAACCCGCCTGTGAAATGGCAGTGTATTGGAGTAAAGATAAGCCTGCTCATGAATCTACGAACCTCACCTTGATAGATCAAATAACAAGTTTTGGAACTGACTCCAGCCATCATGACTTGAATAACCTGTGGTAACAATAGGCCAGGCCGACTCCATCGGAGATGATGCCCAATTATTTGCAGTTTTTGGATTGGCTGTACAGAGAACTCGCCTTGCGACCCCCACGACGAAAACTAGCGAACCCACGACTATGTAACGTCAAGTTGCTGTCAATATCGACATAACCAAGAGCTTATAACTTCTTCCTGCATTCCTTCCATTGAATGAGTGGTACAGTTACTTTTGGCAGAATTCGAGTGAGCAAGAATGAATGACGATCTAACGTATGCCGAGGGAAAAGGAGGAGGTGTGAAAGAAAAGCAATGTTAAAGATTGACAGAAAGCCGACAAACCACTACATTTGACTCAACACCAGCGGTGACAAGTCAAGGGAACATTGAAGGGATCAGCAGAAGTGGAAAGTGGTGAGGTTCCCTGCAGGGGCTTTGCGATATTTATATATGATTATGCCTACTATGAACAGGGAACTAGGTCGGCGCCCCTGAGAACCACCCTCTTGGCCCCATCTGTCTGACCACTTTCATCAACAAGTTGGTCGGATGGAGAGGTGAAAAACAACAGGATGAAGAACATACGCCGAGTTTCATGAAAACACTGATGAATGGACCGAAAGACCAGACAGATGTGATGGCTCCCCCGGCCCCTCCTTTCCTCCGAATGCTAAGCAAAAAGCAACCATGATCTAGAAATTGAGGACGAACCATTATTCCCCCCAATCCTGCAGCTTCCATCGGATAGATATCAGCTCTAATTCGCTGGCCAGGGACTCCCCCGACGGTGTGGCTTGCGGAAGCTGAACTGGGGGGTATAGGCAGACAGTGTACCGAATTGCATGGTGATTAGCCAGCCTTGTAAGATAAAATTGTTGTCACACTACCACCTGTTGACGAAAAGATAGGCCACTGGCTTGAGCAGCCATCCTTTGGGCCCATGTCTATTGGTTGAAGATGCGAGATACCAGCTGCAGATTGTGGTGGGTAGGCAACCCCGGCTTTCTTCAACAGCTAGGAGTGAGGTTGCGCTGCAAGCTGAAGCCTTAGTTATGTCTGATCTCTCGTTTTTTATTTTTTTTTCTCGCAGCGGCTGAGAAGCCCTGGACTGGACGCAAGGCGGATGGTGGCCGCATCCAGCTGGAGGTTTTGCTGCCTGAGGGCATATATATAAAAATCCGTCAATCCATCCGCTTGTCTTGATTTTTGATACCAAACACACCGACAACTTCAAGTGTATAACCGGGACAGAAATTAGCAAGATGGATACTGTTGATGAAGCGACGGAGACTCCAGAAGTCAAGAAACTTGGCCGCCGTCTGGTGCTCTGCTTTGATGGCACCGGTAATCACTTCAAGGGCAATGAATCGGACTCCAATGTTGTAAAGCTCTATCAGATGCTAGATAGACACGACAAGCGGCAGTTCCACTACTATCAACGTGGGTTTAACCCTAATACCATGTTAATATTATCCTTGTTGCTAACGAGCTATAGCCGGCATTGGAACATTCAATGTGAACATGTCCAGCAGCATAACCATATTCGGACGCATGCGCTCTAAGATCAGTGAAATCATCGACAAGGCGGTAGGCACATCTTTTGAATACCATGTTTCCAGCGGATACCGGTTCTTGATGCGTTACTACAAACCCGGAGATGACATATATATCTTCGGCTTTTCGCGAGGTGCCTACACGGCCCGTTTCCTGGCCGAGATGATCGAACATGTCGGCTTACTTTCCATGGGTAACGAGGACATGATTCGATTCGTGTATGGGGCATTCAGCAAGTGGCAAACCATTCGGGGAAAGGCGAATAAAAAGCCCAAGGATATTGAGGTGGAGGATTACCTGCAGAAGCTGAAGGTGACTTTCTGCCGTAAGGAGGTCGGAGTCTTCTTCTTGGGCCTGTTCGACTGCGTCAACAGCGTCTCAACTCTTGAAATCCCGTTCTCCCGCAGGGAATACAGATACTGCGCCCCAGTGAGTTCTTACTACTACTCCTTTGTTTGATAGTAGTGTGTGTAATATTAACAAACGAAAAAACAGTCACCGGCGAAACATGTCCGCCATGCTTTGTCAATCCACGAGCGACGTCTCAAGTTCAAGCCAGCCCTCTTCACCTTTGAATCAGAGGACAGAGAAGCTTCAGTCAAGGAGGTGTGGTTTGCGGGTAACCACTCTGATGTCGGCGGTGGTTTTGCCTATGAGAACAATGCCCGCTTCCTTTTGTCTGATATCCCCCTGGCCTGGATGCTGGAGGAAGCCCTGTCTGTCATAGATGCTCCAGCCGGGCCCTTGACCTTTGACGATCAGCACCCAGAAGCCTTGAACCGGCTCAAGACCATCGAGGCTATCCTCGACAGTGAGGGTGAACCCAGGGTTGCTGGTGCCTCAGGGGTTGTGCCTGAGGCTGAAGTGAGCCACTTCAGACACCATGACTCTCTCATCATCGGCCGCGGCGCCGAGTGGCATATGACCATCATCTGGTGGTTCATGGGTACGCTCTTCCTCGCCTCCTCTTTTTACTTACTTCCGCATGTATAAGTATCGAATGACTGACTGAATAACCAGAACTGCTGCCAATCTTCACTCGTCTCGAGCTGGAAAACCACCAGTGGAAGCCTCGGTACTGGCCTCCCAACTGCGGTGCTCACAGAGACATCCCGACCGAAGCAACGCTGCATCACACCGTCGAGAAAATGCACAAGGCAGGTATACTAAAGAAGATGCCAAAGCTGGGAGGCGACAAGGCGCCGCTACTGAACGACCCCCTGATTGTGCCGCGGTATATCGGCAAGCTGCTGACATTTTGGAGATGATTACGAGCGACGCATCCTAGAAACGACCAATACGATGACCCCGGGGGTCCTACATATAAGTAATGTTAATATTTTCTATTTCCTTAGCAGGCTTGTTTGCGCTTCTTATTTGTTCCCCTGTTCTTCTATGATATCCTGTGGCAATGACTCTATGCTTATGGCCGCCGGCAGAGACGGCTGCCCTGAACCAGACCCATCTACATTCTCCATATTATTAAATAGTTAGTTATAAACCAACACCCTCTGTGCCTTGCTGTCTGCATCTTCGTCACCTAATAAGTATTATATTACTCCGTACCCCCTTGCTTCTTCGTAGTCCACCGCGGCGTGATCTGTACCACCTGCTGACGGCGCCCTCAGCCGGCTGTGCAACCGCCGGGCGAGAACAATCCCACTTCTAGGCTGTCAGGTTGTAACTAGTTAGTTAGTTAGTCAAGCCGTCGGTTAGTCAGTCCCGCCGTCAGGTCAACTTCCAACATCTGCACCAGCGACATCACCTCCACCGGCATCATCCAGACTGCGACTCGACTCTGGCATCATCGCCAACGCTTCAGCTTCCTCTTCTCGTCGTCTCCATCTTCGCTTCGGATACCGACGTCATCCCTGCTTGGCTCTGTCGCCACAAAACAAAAAAAAAAAATAACATCTGAGACTTCGCCAGCTGAGAGGCCGCGTTTTTGTACCCGAACTGCCTCACGCTTACCACCCTCTTCAGCCCGCCCCAACGCTATCTCACTTGCTCCAAACGACCGTAAACCGTCTTGAGGACGACCCGCGACTCTCGCCTTCTGACCGACAACCAGCTATAACCTGTTCTGAAGACGCTGTATCTTGCGCGCAGCTTCCGAGGGATCCCAAGACCGAGACAAGCAAGGCAGCGGCGAAATCCACATTTAATATATTCTTTTTATCACACCACAAAGGCCGAAGGGAGACGTTCTAAAAAGCAGTGCGCATTCCTCTTGCTGACTGCTGGTTGAGACAGACGGTCAGGAGAGCGTGCCGTGCTATTTGCGCCGGCGACCCCGTAGCCATGGAGTCCTCCTCTGGCCTGCGTCGGAAGGACACCACCAAAGGACCTCCTTTGCGAATACTCTCCCTGGGTAAGCTTTCATTTTCCTTTTCGGCTTCATAAAGGAATATAGGGAATATATAGGCTAACGGGAGGTAGATGGCGGTGGAGTGAGAGGATACTCTATGCTTATCATATTGCAAGAGCTGATGTACCGGACCTACGTTGAATGCGAAGGAAAGGCGCCCCGCCGCGACCAGATTCCCAAACCATGCGAACATTTCGACCTGATAGCCGGTACGGGCACCGGCGGACTGATTGCCTTGATGCTGGGCCGGCTGCGCATGGACATCGAAACCTGCAAAGAGGTGTATATCCGGATGACCCGGCGGGTGTTTGAGACAGACAAGACAATAGCCGGTATACCGTACCGGACGACGCTGTTCAAGGCGTCAAAACTGGAGGATGCGATAAAGCAGTGTGTGCGGGATCATACAGTGGACGAAGAAGAGGGAAACGATGGGACAACGGCGACGAGTGCGAATCCCTTTATGCGGAGTGCGTCAACGGCGACACTGCAGCGACGGTTGAGCCGGTCGAGTGTCAGTACGACGAATACGTCTGTGCCTACGTCACCGGTGACCAGCCAGACACTGACGGTGGGCGGGGGCCAGGTATGGGGGGATCCAAATGCGAAGCTCTACGACAACCGGGAGAACCGCACCAAGACGTAGGTATTCCTTTATGTTTACAATCGGTATATTGCATAGCTAAGTTTCTGCAGTGCTGTAACGGCTGTGTATAAGGGGACACCAAAGACCGGGACATCAATACTCCTACGGTCCTATGACTCACGGCGAGAACCACCGCCGGAGTTCAACTGCACGATCTGGCAGGCTGGACGTGCGACTGCTGCTACAGGACTGGCCTTCAAGCCCATCCAGATCGGCCAACACATCTTCCTGGACGAAGGGGCCGGCAAATACAACCCCAGCCCGCAGATACTGGACGAAGCCGTAGTAAACGAGTGGCCCGGGCGAGAGGTTGGGGCGTTTATTAGTATTGGGACAGGCAAACGGCCGCAGGGCGCGACATCACCGCCACACGAGTGGTGGGAGGATGTATTCCGGGACTCGCTAGGCAACTTTGCAGAGGCACGACGACGGCTGATAGCGAAGATCGAGGGCTGTGAGGCGACGCACCAGTTTATGGTGAAGGACCATCTGGTCAAACGCAATGTGCCCCGAGAGGTGTACTATCGATTCAACGTCGAGGTTGGCGTGGGCGAGTTTGGGATGAACGAATGGAGCCGGCTGGCGGAAATCAGCACCAACACACGCATGTACCTGGCGAAGAATGAGGTGCAACGGATGAACTACGATGCCGCTGTGAGGCTGGCTCGAGTCGACCGTATGCACAAGAGGTTAGAAGGGAGGTCGGGGGTACCGTTGGCAGCAACAAACGAGGCCCTGGAGGAGCGTAAGAACCAGCCGGTGCCTCCAATCCCACCACTGAAGTATAGAGAAGAAGCTGTCGATGAGAACGTCTTTGAGCTGCCTGCCATCGAGCTGCCTGCGGAAGAACATCTCCAGCAGAACCGGACTCCAATCCAGAGCCAGAACCAGAGCCATCATCGGCCAGGTACGTCACAGAGCTCGACGGCCATCAGCTTCAGTTCGTACGACGACAAGTTCGCCGTCCTGCCCGGCAACGATGACGGACGAGACCTACCAGAGCCTGTTTCTGGGTCTGCCGGCCGCCGCAGCTCAGAGGTGCTCCCTATCTCGCCAGCCCGACGCAGTCAGGATAGCCACAGTCAACACCAGCCCTCGTCGTCCATCGACTCGTCGACCCGAGCGAGCAGTCTGGACGCTCACTCACGCCCTGCAGGACCACCGCCGACAGGACCACCACCACCTTTACCACCCAAGACACCCATCCCGTATCCTGTCAGCAGCGAGGACGTCACCGTGGGCGCAGTATCGATGCCCTCGTTACCGCCGCGCAACCCAGACAGGCCAGTCTCTATCGTGGGCCCGCCGCGGAAGTACAAGCTACCGTACCCTGACGATGGTCCGCCACCGGTTAACCGCACGCGGAAGCCTACCTACAACTCTAGTTAAAGAAAAGCAAAAAAGGCAAAAAAAGGTAACGAGCTATGCATCTTCTTGGTACATGTCTGTCTATGCCTGTCATGTTGTCATGTCTATATCTATATCTAATATCTCTCAGCCACGTCTCTCTATCAAACTCCTGCCACTACCGCTACTACTACTGCTTCTACTTCTACGGAGTACTCCTTCTCCTACTTCTTCTATGTCTACTTCTAATGCTAGTCATTGGCTCGCCTGGTCTTCCTTGTCTTCCTTGAGTTCGTGCCGTCTTCGTTGGCTGGCATCGAGCCCGTCTCTTGGTCCTGCAGGTCAAACCTGTCTTGTGCTACTTAATAATACGAGATCTCTTTCTCACCCTCTTCTCCGTACCATCTTGCTCTTCTTCATCTGCTCCGTCTTACAGTCTATCTTACTCGCCTTCTCCCTGTCTATCTCGCTGTCTGTCTTGTCCGCTTCGTCCCTGCCTGCGCCTTTTTCTGCGTGGCGTCGACGTCATCTGCGCCCAAGCAAGCCTTAGTAAGCCCCTGACTCTCCTCTTTACTTAAAAGCCGCCAACTAACTCTTTAACTAAACTCCAGGCCTCTTTAACTAACCTTTAACTAACCGTCGACCAAGCCCTTAACTAGCCTTTGACTGGCTTTAACTGGCTTTAACTGGCTTTAACTAACCCGCTAAACCAGCCACTTCGCCCTCGCTCTCCACTTTTCGCCCCTTCGTTCCCCCCTGGCCGTCAATCACTCAGTTTTTTCTCTCTCTCGCAATTCAACTTCGACCTCATCGCCCTCAACTCTCCGTCTGCTTCTCGGATGGACGACTGACCGTCGACTGGATCTCTGAACCGCTGCGACTGACCTGACGGCAGCAGCATCGCCTCTCGACCGTCGTCTCCTCCGGCTTCTCTGGTCTCTGGTTCCTGGTCCCTGGCTGCTGGTACTCCCCGTCTGGTACCTCTGGCCCCGACCACCGACCAGCCACACCTCGATTCCTTCGGCGGCTAAACGTCAACATAAACAACATCGCCATAACAACGCCAGAGTAGACACCGACAGACGGCCCAGAAAGACAGCCGGACGGACTCACCACGGATATCAGACTCACGTCGACGCCACGGAGCATGTTCGATGAGGCCGTCCTGGCCGCTCGCTCCGGCGGCAGCCCCCTGGGCTCACCCAGCTCGCGCCCGCCAGCGTTCAAGGCCGTGGGCATCACCCTCGCCGTCTGCTCCGGCCTCTTCATCGGCATCTCCTTCGTGCTGAAGAAGGTCGGCCTGCTCAAGGCGAACGTCAAGTACAATGAGGAGGCCGGCGAGGGCTACGGATACCTCAAGAACTTCTACTGGTGGGCGGGCATGACGCTGATGATCCTCGGAGAACTCTGCAACTTCGTCGCCTACGCCTTCGTCGATGCCATCCTCGTCACTCCCCTGGGCGCCCTGTCCGTCGTCGTGACCACTATCCTGTCTGCCATCTTCCTCAAGGAGCGGCTCAGTTTCGTGGGCAAAGTTGGCTGCGTCAATTGCATTATCGGCTCGGTCATCATCGCCATGAACGCTCCTACGCAGTCGTCCGTGGCCAACATCCAGGACATGCGGCACTACGTTATCACACCTGGCTTTCTCTCCTTCGCCGGCGTCATTATTGTCGTCTCTGCCTTTCTGGCCATCTGGGCAGGTCCCCGGTACGGCAAGAAGAGCATGTTCGTCTATCTGACCATCTGCAGTTTGACGGGCGGCCTCAGCGTCGTTGCTACTCAGGGGCTTGGAGCAGCCATCATTGCTCAGATCATGGGCACCCCCCAGTTCAAGGAGTGGTTTCTCTGGGTCCTCCTAGTCTTCATTGTTGCGACACTGCTCACTGAGATCATCTATCTAAACGTATGTTGGACACTCCCGCTCGCTCGCTTTCCCGTTCCTCACTCATTCTTTCATTTCCCGCTCCCTACCATATTCATTATGGCTGTTTCAGCTAACGTCAAGTAGAAAGCACTTAATCTCTTCAATGCAGCCATGGTTACCCCTACATACTACGTCATCTTCACCAGTGCCTGTATCGTCACCTCGGCCGTCCTGTTCCAGGGATTCAAGGGTACCGTTATCAGCATCACCACAGTCGTCATGGGCTTCCTCCAGATCTGTACCGGTGTCGTCCTCCTCCAGCTGTCCAAGTCGGCCAAGGATGTCCCCGATGCCGCCGTATTCAAGGGTGATCTCGACCAGGTCCGTGAGGTTGCCGAGCAGGAAGAAGGAGAGCTGGAACCCAAAGCCGATGCCATCAGAGGAACCGCTGCCATCATCCGCCGTATCTCGACCCCCCGTCAGAAAATGGAACAAGAGGAAATCAGACGCTTCCACATGGACCAGAGACTTGATGAGCTCGAGCCTGTTGGTGAAAACGAAATCATCGAGTGGGACGGCCTGCGCAGACGACGGACTACTTTGGTCAACGGTGTACCTGCTACCAGTCCCCGTCGTAGGGTCCAGCACCCTCCACTGGGCATGTCTCGTTTCCCAGACTACTCTGAACCCGAAGTCAGGACTCCTCGAGAAGGTCTCGACGGCTCTCTCATTGGCAGCATTCGCAAGCGTGCTTCGACTGCCTTACACCCCTACTGGCGGCCTAGTGGAACCATATCTCCCCAGCCGATGGAAAAGGACGGCCGTCTCGACTCTCCCAAGTCGATGCCTGAGCGGCCCTCTGAATCTGACCCTTTCACTCGTCATGAGCTGCTCCAGGCGTTCCAGTACAACAAGGCCATCCGCCGTCCACGCAGTGAGACTATTGACTCCGTGATCAACGAAAAGTCAAGAAGGGAAGAGAAAGCGCCCCTCTTCGACGGCAGCAATGACAGCTCCAACGCCAACGGTAACGGCGATTCCAAGGAAAAAGCAGAGTCTACCAGTCCTCCTCCAACGCCCCCTGCACATAGAGCCCATCGACAGTTCTCCTTCAACGTCTTCCGACGCAACTCTTCGTCCGCTCCGCCGGCAGAGCGCCTGACAACCCCTACAAAGACACCACACTTACATCTTCCTCACTTTATATCCCACCACGCCCACTCCAGCAGTAGCTCCAAGCCTACCACTACAGAGGAGGAAGCCCTCGGCCTCTCCTCCGGGGATAAGGGCAAGACCCGGTCCCCTTCACCACAGGCCAAAGCTCCTTCTCGTCCAGAAAAGATCACCCGACACTCCCACGGAAACTCCTCAGAGTCCCTCCGCCATGTCCTTTCCGCCTCGTCTTCTTCGGCTGGTGAATCTTCCAGTACCCCTTCGCCATCTCAATCCCAGTCTCAGTCCGCCCAGCACACCGAAGAACTCACCCGTCCATTAACTGGAACATCCGAGCAGGACCATCGAGACATCGGTCCGTCAGATTCAACATGTTCATTCCCCAAGTTCGATCCTTCAACATTCCCGCATTCAGCAATGACTTCATCCCCCGAGGAAGCTAGGAGAGGCCGTAAGGAACGAAGAGGGAATGTCAGACAAAGCTATGACAGTTCCCGTGGCGATTCCAAAGGTGCCAAAAAGGACGACAAAAATCCTAGCAAGAAATGAAAAATACTATCACCACCACATTGACGAAGAATAAATTGCATTCCTTTCGATTCTGGTTGCATCGATAGACCAACCCGCGTCTTCTTTACCGGCGTTAACTTGTTTTAATATACTGTTGCTCGCTCGCAACACTTTCATGACTGGCTGTTCCTTCGACAACGGCCAACTTGCTGCACAGTTTGCCCCATTCGTTTATCACATATTTACCTTGCACAATATACGGAGTATATAGGGAAAGCCATCAATGCACGGCTCGGCGCGGCCTTTGGTCTTTGTTATTTGTGAATTTATTACTTCTTTTTTTTTCTTGCCGTTGCTGCTGCTGTTGTCATCTTACTTGTTTATATTTTGCCTGCCTTGCTTGCTATGAAACATCGGCAGTTTGGGCCTTTTTAATGTATGCATTTGCTTTACTTCTGCTTTGCTTTGCTTTGCTTGCCCCTCTCTCTCTCTGCCTTATCTTTCCCTGGAAACATACAGTCCAGTGGAGAAAAGAGAAGAGAAGGAAAACACCGTTAATCGTTTTTGTTATTCATGTTTGCGTGCTACCATTGTTGATGGGATGACTTGAGTTTCGTCTACCTTGATTGATATTTGCAACTTCGACCATTTTTGGGTTGCGTTTATTTGTCTTGCTTGTCTGAGTGGGTGGCTGACTGGCTGAATAACTAATGATAATGACGATGATAATGTCTCTCGGGCGGCGATGTGTTTGGGCCACGCAATGATCGAACGGATTGGTCAATTGCTAAAACCAAAGAAAGAACGATGCATACATAGTACATAGATAAATGTCGAGTCTATTTGATCATGAAATCTAGTACACTTCTCTGCTTTTTCGATGCAAGATGTACGTTAGCGAATTTCGCTTCGGGCAACCTGCAGCCGGCCTTGATACTCTCGAGTACCCTGATAATCAAATAAACGTCAGCAGGCAAATACTTAATCCACGAAACAATGCAATAAGCCAAGTAAAGGAAATACTCGCCACTCAACCCCAACGAATTTAACCCCCATGCCGCTAACACGGCTTATCTCTTGCTGCATTTTCCCGGCTGCAAGTCCTCCACCGGCCCCGGGCTGCGAATTCCCGGCATCCTTACCTGCACCGCCACTCTCGACCTCACCCGCCCCATTTGGATAACCGAGGATGACGTGCGTCACACTCCGCCTGGCAAGGCCAATTGATATCTTCGCTCCATGATCTACCAGCATATTTTTCAACTTATGGTCTGATATCAGTGGCATGGTGGAACCATTGATATATATCGTCAAGTTAGCGAATATACGCTTATCCTTGTTTGCATGGGTATCATCATTAATTTTGTAACTCTCATAATAATTCATACCTGAATCATCCATATAGTTTAGTTAGTTAGTTCCCACCTTGCTGTTTAATGAAGGCACGGGGAGAGAGTGCATTGTGGCTGTTTCAAAAAACTTACTCGTACGATCATACCGTTCATCGAAGCATACCGCCCCCCTGCTTTGCTCCAAGCTCATTATCGGCAGATCATCACCAGCCACTTGTCCATGCTCATGGCTATGTTCATGCTGCTGTCCCTGCATCGACTTCAAGCGCTTGGTCACTTCGGACTTTCCATTGACTTCATCCCCAGCCCTCCTTTTGCCCGTGCTCATGAAACGACGTATATCCCCGTTCCCAGCATTCAGTTGACCGAGTTTCTTCCGCCCTTGCTTGTCGAGCCATGCCCACTCACCATGGATGGCTTTGGGGTTACCGCCATATTGAGCAGATAGTTTCTGGCTGCGTACCTGGGTCCAGCCGGAGGAATTGGATTGCTTCACTTCTGCGCGTTGGTGGCCTGTTGAGACGGAGTTCCAGGCGTCGAACGTTTCGAGTGCGGCGTTGGATGGCGTGGTGAGTATCTGGCGTAGGGAGGGGGTTATTTTGGTATCCTTGTTGGGCATACTGCATGCCAGTTGTTGATGTAATGAGATTTTTTGCCAGGACTTCTCCTCTTAACCCCCCTGGCCTCTTCTGGTCCTTTTTGATATCGAGTCGAAGACTGCGAGTTGTTTATTGTCCGAAAAAAGCTTAGCGCGACGGGAAGCAAGGATCACTTGCAGCTCACGTGATATGAGCCTCCTTCGGAGTTTCTTACATAAGCCGAAGTGTTATTCAACGACGACGATGAAATGATGAACGATGATATCTGGATAGAGATGAAAGGATAAGAGAGTACGAAATTAAGATTTAAAAAATAAGATAATCTGGCTACTGCTACCCTTGTTGGATCGATCCCTAGGGTCATACTCGTAGTTCCAAAATGTACCGACTAGAGAAGGACAGGAGCAAAAGTAGGAAATTCGTGTCATATCAGGGTCATTAGAAACGAAACGAAAATCAACAGAAGGAGAAAGTTTTTTGGGGGGAGATTTCAAAGATGTGGCAAAGACACAAACGATCAGACAGAGATAAAAGCAAGTAGCGGGAAATAAGCACAGAGGAAAGCAACAAAGGAATCGAATAAAAAAAAAAAGTCAATCAAATCAGCGAATTGTATAAAAGGGAACTGTAGAGAAGTGAATGGAAAGAAAAACAAAAAGCCATTGCTGTCAGCTAGCTTGGGGGAGTCACGTCAAACACATCAAACCACATGTAAATCATTCAACTTTAGGTACCAGCAACGTAAAACATGACGCAGATAATTACTCCGAACCCACGGAAGGAAGGGAAGTGGGGAGCAGGCGGATAGGCAAGTAGATTTCGATGTGTAATTGGGAGGGATATCAGGTTCAAGGGTCTTATAAAAACACATGTAACACGTTTGCTAGAGCAGGAGTGTAAAAGGCCCCCTGCTTGGGCCGGGGAGTGGGCGTGGTTCGAGTGAAGCAGGTAAGTAGGTAGGAGGGATCGGGTATTCCGCTCCTAAGACGAAAACAGTTGCAATGGCCGGTTGTAGAAGTAGAAGAAGATAAATCAAAAATCAAAAGAATCACAAAAACTCCTGATGCAAGAAGAGAAGAAGCAAAAATAACAGCAAATGATATGAAAAGAGATATTCGACTGGGAAAGCAAAAAATGCCTCCCATTCTTTGAAACAGGATTGTTCGAAGAGGATATGCACATTTCCTTGGGGGTACCGAGAGTAAGGAAGAGCAGGCGCTTTTGCCACAAAAAAAGGATGGACTGGTCGACGGGCTGAAAAGTTTGGAACGAACTCGATGTATTCGCTGACTGACGATGACGATGGCGCTGACGAGAAAAACAACATTTGCTTAAAAGGGAAAAAAGCATGCAGCGGACATTTGCATGGATGGACAGGGCGGTAAACACTCGCTTTCGTTAATCGGTCGTTAAGGTAAAGGAATATAAGTTTTCAAACGCAGCATTTGGTTCTTTTTCTTTATTTTTTTGGCCTCGCAGGGCGGGCTCATTTATCAGTTTTTTGGGGGATATTTTGCTCGTTATTCGTTTAAGGCGCGGAGGAGTCGTGTCGTGTCGTGTCGTTGGCATGTCATGTCAATTGGTTAGTTCTTTTTAAGGACAGTGGGTGAAGTTGGGCTAATTGTTGATACGGGTGTTGTCGTTGTCGTTGTTTTTGTTAGTTCACATTTATATATGGGCTTTTTATATCCATTGTCGAGTCAAGGACACATCAATTCGTTAACTTTTCATCTCGGCCAGAGGGCATTTGTTGGCAAAGGGAGATTTGATTGTCAGATCCGTCTTGGGAAGTTGCCAGATTGTACACTCTGTAAGCTGATGGAAGCCGGTACAATCGGACCAGAGGCAGAGTCAATGAGCGTTTTCCGACGCTTGTGCTCGTACACAGAACCTTCACCGCGGCTGTCGGAGCGAGGAATCTCTTCTACATCATCTTCGTCACGGGAACGTTTGCTTGACCCGTTCATGGATGAAGAGTAGCTTGGTGTGCTAGTCGAGGCGGAGTAGGCATCTGGGTAAGTAGCAGTGCCGGAATTGTTGGCGGGTGAGTTGCGGGTGTCACTCATTACGCTGTAGACGCTGCTGGGGGCGCCTGATCGAGGGGTATATGTTGATGGCCAGGGTCCCGAGGAACGCTTGTCGGCTCCGTTCTGGTGAGGTGGAGGAGCGGCCATCTCAGAAGGGAGAGGCGTATGTTCACTGGGCATGGAGCCAACGGCCTGGGTGGACGGGTAGGCAGGGTATGAAGCACGATTGGAGTTGTAATTACCATTTGAATCGTTGATGTACTCGCTGTCAGTGCCTTGGTGCTGCTCCGTGGTCTCTGGTTCAGTGGTGTTAGCCCCGTTCGATCCGTTTACATGGCCGTTTCCCTGGCTGGAGATGCTCTGTTGAGATACAGGTTGCTGAGACGCGTAGTGTGACTGCGGAGCTGGGGCTGAGGAATAGTATGCTTTGGAATCACTGTAGGCAGACTGGCCCTGGTAAGCTTGCATCGCAGACATGTTTGCACCTGGTGGAGTCGTGGCGGGGGTGGTTGGCATTGACCTAGTGCCATTCATTCCAGACTCTAGTGGGAGTGGCTGAGAGCTCTGAACACCGTTGGACATATTCTGACCGTTCCACTCGTACGATCCGGGTTGATTGGGCATGCCTACGAGACTAGAGGCGCTGGTGGGAGGTGTGGGAAAAGTGTGAGCGCGGTCTAGCGGAGGACGGCCAGGCATGGGATGCGGCATTGTAGCGAGTGAAGATGGCTGAGACATATGCGTAGTTGTTGGATTCTGCATCGAATGGTGATGATGAAGTGGTGGAGGGTGTCCTCCGGGTCCAGGGCGCCCCAATGGCTGGCTGCTCTCGATCCGTCGTCGATCCGAAGCTGTAACGATAGCATTGGCGCGGTTTTCGTTCACTGGATGGTAGAGTAGACTTCCAATGGCGTGAACGAAGAGCGGATAGAGCTGATCGGTAATCTTCTCCTTATTGGCAAAGTCAAGAGCACGCTCAAACGGTATCCTACGGGATGTTAATTCCGGGTACTTCTGAGTAAGAAACAGCAACGATTCAACGTACCAGACACCCTTCAGATGCATGGGGCCGATCTTCACAACATGTCGAATCTTTTCACTCTTGAGAATGCCGTCTCTCCTGCCTCTGGTCATTCCAGCAACGTTTAACAGTTTTGTACCGTTAATCATATGGTTGTCTATTAAAAAGTTAGATTAGCCTGTTTCGATTGGAGAGCTGAAGACTGACCCTCTCTTCGAGCAACACAGACGCCCTTGGCCTCAACCTGGAAGCAGAGGCTGCCTTCATCTTCCCACAGCGTGGCGGTGACTCGGGGCTTCACTCCTGGCGGCGCTATTTGTCCCGTAGTGTCGTATGGAGTCTGAGACGAGTAAGGTTGGACCTGACTCGCGGAGTTTGGTACGTATCCATGAGAGTTTGGGGCCGTCGAGTTTAATGCTGGAACCATTAACCGATGTTCAAATGTTTACACCACCCAAAAAAATAAAATAGGGTGTTTATATAAGATGGGAGAAACTTTTGACTTACGAGGGAGAGGTAGGATCTGAGTTGGTCCCTGACCGTTCAAGGGGTTGGGTACTGGCTGGTTGCTGGGGGGCGAGGTGATGCCATTCGAGTAGCCGTACTGTGGCGGGTAGCTATGTGAAGGGGCATATGCGGTAGGCCCCGGCTGCAGCAACGATGGCTGCTGGTACTGCGGATAGTGCGAGATGCTGTTCTCTGTCGGCGTTCCCTGCGAGGTGTACGGCTGCGAGGAGGCCAAATGCGACGACTGCACATCCATATACGGCTGTGTCTGGTTCATGCTTCCAGCAGCGACTCCGACTCCGACACCAACGCCTGCTCCGACACCTACACCGACGCTGACGCCCACGCCGTCTGCAGCAGAGATGGAGGGAGGGCTCTTGGCCTCGCAGCTGGCCTGGGAGTAGCTCGAGAGGCTAACGGCCGAGTCCTGCTGGGAGGAGACAGCGGTCGACGGGGACGAAGACGGGGATGAGGCGGACGAGACGGCCGGGGCAAAGGAGAGCGCTGGCAGCTTGTCGCCTGAGAAGAGCGGCCTCTCGCTGGCGTGGTGGTTATACCAGGGAAGATCCACGGCGCTCCGGGTGTGAACCTGGGAAATCGACGGCAGCTCCAGCTTTTCAGACTGAAGGGGACGTTCGGGTAAAGACGAGTAGTAATGGCAGTCAGCCAGGGGAATCGACTGTCAATTGGCCTTTTGTTCCCTCGCACTCTCTTCACTTCAACCTTCTCTTCTTCGTGCGGCTGCGGGTGGTGTGTGTGTTTGAGGTTGAGGTTGATATCAAAGAAGCTATGCTGCAGCTGTATGGGCAAACCCGAAAGAACGCAAAGCAAACAGATCTAAGCAAAATGGACAGGCAGACAGTAAATAGTCGTTAACGTGAACTCGTAACGTCGTAGAAGTCACTCTTCTTCGTCTTCTCCGGGGCGCTCCCTTTTGTTGTATATATCTCCTTCCTTTCAATGGTGGTTGGTGGTTTGTGGATGCGTGAGATGGGATATCTCAACGCCCAACGGGATCTATACACGAGTCAGCGAGGCCACCGGCAGACGATGTATATGCATAGGAAGATGGAGCAGACGAAGACGAGGACAGAGAGGGAGAAGAGAAGGCAAACCGACTCTTAGAGCAGAAGCAAGCAACGCAAGCAAGACTGCACAGACAGGGTCATGGACTCGTAAATAGAACAGCCGCAGCAGCACAACCCATGCAAGGACTTGATTGAAGCAAGCAACAAAAAGACGAGAAGAAGGAAAACAGAATCAAAGCAGAGGGAGGAGAGGAATAAAGAGGAAGAGGAGATAGCAGGAGAAAAGAAGAAGAAGAAGAAGAAGAGGGAGTGGAAGAAGCAAGCAAGCAAGCAAGGTGAAGTTCAAGTAAGTCTCAACTGGTGGAGAATCGCATTACTTGCTTTGCTTTTAGGCGCTTCTTTTGCTTCTTTTTTCTCTTTCTCTGTATCTCGTTTGGTCGTCTCCCTCTTACTCTCTTGTCTATCAGTCTATCTCTCGTTGCTGGTGTTTGATGCTGGTGTTGATGCTGCTGCCAGTGTCTATCAGTTGCTGGTCAGGGGGTTGAAGGAGGTGATTCTGCTGCTGCCGCTGCCTCTCTGCGATCTATTATTATTATTATGATTCTTCCTCGTCTCTTTTTTAGTTCCCTTGCCTGTCTCTTCTTCTTCTGCTGCTGCTCTTCTGCTTCTTCCTCTCTGGCGCCTTTTTTTTCCTTTTCTTTGCTTTTTCGTCTCTTTTTTTTGCTTCTTCCACGGCGTATCATTCATTCGATACCCTTGGGATCCGCCCGTCTGTCCGTACGTAACGAAGACAACTAGCTTACCTTTACTTCTTTTTTTATTTTTGCAAGTTTGCAGAGGCGGGCCTCTCCTTCGTCTGCCTCTTCCGCCGCCTCTTCTTCGTCCTCGCGCTGCTGGGGGTGGCTGGGGGGTCGTGCAAGCAGATTGGCTGGTCTGGTCTGGTTGGCCGGGGGGGGAGGGTTAGGGGGGATGTTGCTTTTTGGTAGAGACGAGACGACGATTATGATGATTGATGATGATGATGATGATGATGATGATGATGATGATGATGATGATGATGATGATGATGAGATGATGATGAAGCAGGATTATAAAGACGGGAGAGATAAGTGCATGTTATATTGCTATTCTTATATACAGCCGGTCGTTGACAGCCAGCCAGGTGTAGAGTACAGCCGGTTTCCAGTCATGCACATTCATCAGTGCTCGCTGAGTTTCAGCAACGATCAATCAAGATGGCTTCCGCGGCGCAGCAGGAGGGCCCTTTTTTGCTTCTTCTTCTTCTTCTGCTTCGTCTATCAAAAGCAGAAGACGAGCAAGCAGACGTCCAGAGGGAACTGTACTATGGATGTATGTACCGTGGATCGCGAACCCGCCAAAACACGCAGCGTGCCAGACCAGACTTGACTTCGTACCGGGTCCTGTGCTTCACTCTACACCACCACCACCACTACTACGCCCTTGGTTTTTGCAAAAGCGACGGCGGCCCTTGACTGGCCCTCGCTGGCTGAGCTTCTCGCCCCCCAGCCATTCCTTTTCCTTGCGGTCTGCAAAAATCGCATCGTCCTCAAATCTCCAAGAAGTGCGTGGAGCGTGGAGCAAGCAGGCCCGAGGGTGGATCAAGGACAACTCACAACTCACACTTCACGGTCTGGTGATACTATTTGCTGGCAAACATCTCATGGGGTTGGTTGCTTTTTCCTTCTGCTGCTTTCTGTGTCTGCTTCTTCGTCTTCTTCCTCGCCGTGGTGGTGATGCTCTCGCAGAGGGATGGAGACCCCCCCCCCTCTCCCCCCTGCAAACGCCCTTCTCCTGCTCCCAATCCTTGTCTCTCCGATACGCAGCACCGTTCTTCTGGAAGCAAGCATCATCATCACTCGACTCGTTCGCCCTCCGTGCTTTGCTTCTGCTGCTTCCGCTGCTGCTTCTCCTGCTGCTGCTGCTATTCTTACTTCTCTAGCCTCGGGATCAGCCGCCCCGTCAACCTGGCTTCTCTATCCGTTGTTCGCTTTGGGGCCCTTTTATTCTTTCTTTTTCTTCTTTCTTCCCCCCCTTTCCCTTCGTCTCTGCCTCTTGTCTGCCCTCTGCTTCGATCTACACATACGTGCACTCCTCTTCTTTGTCTGTGAGCCTAACAAACTAACTAGTGGTGCGGTTCGTCCGGGCAAAGGTGGGAAGCGTTGAAAATTGACAGCAGAAGGAAAAAAAAAAAAAAAAAAAAAGGTCATCTCAAGGACCCCCCTGGCCCCCACGAATGGGAGAAAGGCAGAAGGGATCACCGGTTCCAGCCATGCGCAGTTCCCGATACCGTACGCCAGTGCGTTCGTCTTCCCTCTGCACTGGAGAGGGGGGGTGGAATGGATAGCCAACGCCATCGCCATCGCCCTGGGCCCGGAAGTATGTATGTACGGTGTATGTGCGTCTGTGATGTATGTATGTACGTCTGTCTCTTCCGTTCCTGTGCCTTACCCTTAAATTCTTTTGAGTTCGAGGTTCTACAACGACCTCAATTGCTCACATATCCTGCTGCTTTTTCTCCCCCTGGGGCCTCATTCTTCGTCGTTCCGCTGGTTCAGGGGGAGGCGTGAGCAAACCATGCCCCGAACAAGGGAGAAAAGGAAGCTCTCAACAGACACACACAACAACAACAACAACACACGGCTCATCGCATCTCAACTTAATCTAATCGAATAAAGAAGGGCAAGCGAAATCAAAAATGGCTTGGCAGTTATTAAACCGCCTTTTTTTCGTTTCTTATCGCCAACATCCATTCCAACTTTCTTCTACCTTATCATACTGGAGGTAGCTTCCGAAGCGCGCTACAGAACCTTCTTTGCACTCTTGTTTTGGTGTCTCTGCAGCGAAAACGTTTCGCCATAAGCCCTTTGCACCCATATTTATCATGGCAACGGCCCTAGCTAACCAAGGTCACGTTCAATTGCAGTCTGTTTGCCAGAATTGCGGTACTTCCAAGACTCCATTATGGCGCCGAGACGAGATGGGCTCGGTGCTTTGTAACGCCTGCGGCCTATTTCTAAAGCTTCACGGCCGGCCACGGCCTATGAACTTGAAGACAGATGTGATAAAGAGTCGCAATCGGGTGAAAACTTCGGGCCAAGGCCCAAAACGAAAGGTACTTAAATACTTTTTCTTTTCTCGCGGTAATCGGACTAAGTGTCTAACCCACCTCCCAATTGCAGGCCAATACCGATGCAAACAACCAAGCTACTCCTAGATCAGACGGCACTACACCATATGGCTACGCCCGTGCTTCCAGGAAGCTCTCTCCTGGCCGTTCCGATGGTTCAAATTCTCCAGTCTCCCGAACGGACACGCCTAATTTCCATGGCTCAACTAGTATCCCTTCTCACAATATGTTTGACAACGTTGGCCTCTCAGACCCAAACTTCAACCCATCGGGGAACTTTGCGTCATTACAGCTGCAACACCCGTCTCCAGGTTCAACTTCTTCTAACGAACGCCATCTTGAGGGTCCCCAGACGTATGAAAACTTAGTTGCTGCAAACACATCCTTAAAGACCAGAGTCAATGAGTTGGAATTGATAAACGATCTTTTTCAAGACTCGGAATCTCGTCTACGGCAGTCACTCAAAGAGGCACAGAAGCGAGAAGAGGAACTAAAACGCAGGATAAGCGAACTTGAAGGTCGCTTATCCGGGCAGGAACAGGCTCAATCTAAAGATGAGCCGGTAGAACCTCAAACTAAACGATGTCGACTTTCCGACTCTCCAGAGAAGGTCGAAGTCGACAACAAGTCTTCAGCGGACGTCTAGGACGTCAGTTCTCTCTTGTTTTTGATTCTTAGTTGGCACGCAATGCGGAACTGCTGTCTGCCGGCTCCTCTTTTTCATATCTCCCCCCTTTTTTTCTATCTTCTCACACTTTTCCCCTCAATTTGAAAGTTGATGTCCGTTCGATGTCAATATCCCTCTCGCTATTCTTATATCACAACACCCTTGATTCATTCTTCTATAAAATTCCCGGAATTCTGTACTCTATATGCCCCTCGTCATCTTTACCACGGACGAGTTTTATGCTGCGGCATTCAACTCTTCTCTTTATATCACTAATCACCCTTCCACACAAGTTGTGGATGGACTCTTTGTACGCGATACTTGTCATTGCTTGTTGGCCCTTTTCTTTACGGCACAGCAGATTATCTCACGCCTTAACTGCTCTTCATATATCTCGATCGCTTCTTTTTGGTTAACTGCTCTACTACCCTTCGCTTCTCACCTGTCTTTACTACAAATATTTCCGTGCTTTTGCTCCCTGCTTTTTAACACTTCGCTCCTCTATAGCCGGAGTTATTCTAAGCCTCTCTAACTTTCTGGAGAGGCCTTAATCATTCTTATTCTTCGTCCCCCCGCTTCCTTTTTCCCCGTTTATTGGTGAGGTTTCTTCCGTTCGTTTCGTGTAATGGGTGGTTGATGGACGATGTTATTCTTACCTTTAGTTGTTGTAATATAGACAAGAAACCGAGCCTAAAAAGCGCAGAAAAAGGAGGCAATTCAATTCACCGTGGAATAGGGATAGATTTGATAGCAAATTTTAATACCTTGGATTATCGCTTTTTGGACGTCCTTTAAAACTAGGGCATATGCCAGAGAAGAGGAGATAGCAATCTAATTTCATCCCAACCCGAGAATAAAAAATTATACCAAAATCTTGTCTCCCCGGAATAACATATGAAATGGGCCTGTAATTGCACTGCAGGCAGACAAACATGTATAGCGAAATAATGAAAGATTAAAATATTAAAAAAAAAAAAAAAAAAAAAAAGAGAGGCATGGGAAACGTGTGGGTTAGATCCTCGGGGACAAGAAGCCACCTGAGCTAGTGATGCGACCTGGACGTGAATAATGTCGCTAATTCCGAGACTCTAAGAAAGGTTAGGATGCAGCTCGCTGTCAATTCATGCAGCTGGTTGGGGTATTTCATCTTCCCCAGTAAGTAATCTCTGATGTCGCCTATATCTTTCAAGGAAAACTCCTACTAATGTCAGAAATCCAGAGCAAATAGATGCGTAGAATGCCACCAGGTACGCCGTAGAATAGCACTCCAGTCCCATACTGCACTGGCGTGTGCCATCAGGCAACACTTTCGAGTGGCTGTCATATATGACACCATAGATATAATTGAATATATGGCCGAAAATCGCAGCGGCGAGAGTCATAACGCCCCAGTTCTGGGAAAACCCAGATATGCCAAATGCATGGGAGACAATAGCGGGATAAACTCCGAATAGTACACCATATGCTAGGCCTGTCATGGATGAGACGAAGAGAAGGTGATGAGGGTTTGGAGATTTTGG